>NW_027054926.1:0-9222 GCF_011386835.1 Chrysemys picta bellii | reverse complement strand
TAGCAGTTCTGCAGAAAAGGACCTAGGGGTCACAGTGGACGAGAAGCTGGATATGAGTCAACAGTGTGCTCTTGTTGCCAAGAAGGCTAACGGCATTTTGGGCTGTATAAGTAGGGGCATTGCCAGCAGATCGAGGAACGTGATCATTCCCCTTTATTCGACATTGGTGAGGCCTCATCTGGAATACTGTGTCCAGTTTTGGGCCCCACACTACAAGAAGGATGTGGAAAAATTGGAAAGAGTTCAGCGGAGGGCAACAAAAATGATTAGGGGTCTGGAGCACATGACTTATGAGGAGAGGCTGAGGGAACTGGGATTGTTTAGTCTCCAGAAGAGAAGAATGAGGGGGGGATTTGATAGCAGCCTTCAACTACCTGAAGGGGGGGTTCCAAAGAGGATGGAGCTCGGCTGTTCTCAGTGGTGGCAGATGACAGAACAAGGAGCAATGGTCTCAAGTTGCAGTGGGGGAGGTCCAGGCTGGATATCAGGAAAAACTATTTCACTAGGAGGGTGGTGAAACACTGGAATGCGTTACCTAGGGAGGTGGTCTCCTTCCTTGGAGGTTTTTAAGGCCCGGCTTGACAAAGCCCTGGCTGGGATGATTTAGCTGGGAATTGGTCCTGCTTTGAGCAGGGGGTTGGACTAGATGACCTCTTGAGGTCCCTTCCAACTCTGATATTCTATGATTCTATGATTCTAACAGGGACGTCTGTTTTCTAGTAAAATCAGTAAAAGGAAAGGAGAAAACTTTAAACAGGCTCCTGCTGGCACTCAAATACGTGAACCCTAATACTCTCTCAGTCCTCAAAGAGAGACCTGGAGAAGGAGACTTGCTGAAGTAAAGCCACAAGGGTCTCTGAGGTTTCCCTGGCCCTGCGCCCCTGTCCTGCCTGGCTGATGTCAGCATCTCTCTCTGAGGTAACCACCTCCCTAACACCTTTGACCAATAGGCTGAGCTCCTGCAAAAGGCCTTTGTGATGTCACTGCCACACCCAACCAAACGCTGAAGTGCTAATGTCCTGCTGCTGGCCTGATACTTTGAAGGTTTGAGCTACTCTCTGTGGATCACCCCACTCAATGCGTCTTCATTCTAGGAAGCAAGCCGGCTCGACAGTAAAACATCAGAGGCTGCTTCCAATGCTACACTCACTGTTTCCAAAATTAGTAGACTTTATGGTCACAAGAGACCTTTAGAGCATCTCATCTAAGCCCCTGCATATCATAGGCTTCCTCTATAGTACAATAGTTACTTTTTGGGCACACACATTCCAGAAAGGCATCTAGTCTTCATTCAATGACATCAAGAGATGGAGAATCCACCACTTTCCCTTTTAGTGAGTGCCAGGGGGCTCCATTTCCCCTTCCACTAGCTCCCCGTTTACAGTGAGCCAGAGCAGTACCAGCAGCAGGGAGCGGGAGTTGCTGATGGCCTCAGAGGAACAGCCCCTGCAGTGTCTCAGGAAGCTGGCGCAAGTGCCGGATGATGCTGGTGCATCACTTTGGCCATGACGTCCTCCTGCTGCAAGGGAACGAGAACCTGTCAGAGACTCAAACGCCCCGAGGAATCAGGGGGAATTAAGGGAACCTGGAACCAGCAGTATTTCCATTTAGCACCTGCCCACCACTGAGGGATGAATTCACCTCCTGAACCCCAGAATGGAGTCTTCTTGTCCTTTCTAGTAACCTCCAATACCAACCCCCGTTCTTGTAGGGTGAGCTCCTGCTACCTCCCCCTCAGTGCCCTTGACCGCTGTTCCACCTCCAAACCACAGCTCAAGTTATCAGAACCCTCTTCTCCACCCCCACCCAGGTTGGGCGGGGAGGTGGCTCTAGCAGGGGGGGCAGGAGGGATTCTGGCAGCAGTGAAGTGGGTTGCGGGAAGGTTGAGATCTTGCCACAATTTTGGATCAACTTCCCACAAGGGGAGGTGAAGAGCACCCCCAGCAACACACACATACACACACACACCACTCCTGGTAGTGGGAGGGGAACAGGAGAAAGGACAAAAGAAGTAAGAGATGAAGAGAAAGGAAGGAGGGATGGAGGAAAAGGTAAAACGAAAAGGACAAACCCTAATGTCCCCAGTGATTCTACGGAACAAAATCCCAGGTGGGCTATAAAATTCTGCCACCTTGAACTAGTGTTTTCCATGCCTAGAATTCAGATGGCACCAGATGGATCAGACTGAGCAGCTTCCAAAACCTCTTGGAGGCTCTTACCTTCTAAACAGGGACGTCTGTTTTCTAGTAAAATCAGTAAAAGGAAAGGAGACAACTCGAAAGAGGCTCCTGCTCACACTCACATACGTCAACCCTAACACTCTCTCAGTCCTCAAAGAGAGACCTCGAGAAGGAGACTTGCTGAAGCAAAGCCACAGGGGTCTCTGAGGTTTCCCTGGCCCTGTGCTCCTGTCCTGCCAGGCTGATGTCAGCATCTCTCTCGGAGGTCACCACCTCCCTAAAACCTTTGACCAATAGGCTGACGTCCTGCAAAAGGCCTTTGTGATATCACTGCCACACCAACCCTTCCCCGGAAGTGCTAATGTCCTGTTACTGGGCTGACACTTTGAAGGTTTCAGCTACTCTCTGTGGATCACCCCACTCAATGCCTGTTCATTCTAGGAAGCAAGCCGGCTAGACGGTAAAACATCAGAGGCTGCTCCCAATGCTACACTCAGTGTTTCCAAAATTAGGGGACTTTATGGCCAGAAGAGACCTTTAGAGCATCTCATCTAACCCCTTGCATACCATAGGCTTGCTGTATAGTACAATAGTTACTTTTTGGGCACACACTTTGCAGAAAGGCATCTAGTCTTCCTTCAATGACATCAAGAGATGTAGAATCCACCACTTTCCCTTTTAGTGAGTGCCACGGGGCTCCATTTCCCCTTCCACTAGCTCCCCATTTACAGTGAGACAGAGCAGTACCTGCAGCAGGGAGCGGGAGTTGCTGATGGCCTCAGAGGCACAGCCCCTGCAGTGTCTCAGGAATCTGGCGCAAGTGCCGGATGATGCGGAGCTGGTGCATCACTTTTGGCCGTGACGTCCTCCTGCTGCAAGGGAACGAGAACCTGTCAGAGACTCAAACGCCCCGAGGAATCAGCGGGAATTAAGGGCACCTGGAACCAGCACTACTTCCACCCATCACCTGCCCACCACTGAGGGATAAATTCACCTCCTGAACCCCAGAATGGAGTCTTCTTGTCCTTTCTAGTAACCTCCAGTGACAACCCACCTCCTTGAAGGATGAGCTCCTGCTATCTCCCCCTCAGTGCCCTTGACAGCTGTTCCACCTCCAAACCACAGCTCAAGTTATTAGTACCTTTGGACACAGACTGGCTAACCTAGTGAGGAGGGCTTTAAACTAGGTTCGACGGGGACAGGTGAGCAAAGCCCAAAGGTAAGTGGGGAACATGGAGACCGGGGAGATGGGTCAAAAACGAGAGGGAGTGTGGGCTATATTGTCAGAGAGAAAGGAGGGTCAGGACAAAACTGGGAGGAAAGATCAAACCAGTATCTTAGATGCCTATATACAAATGCGAGAAGTATGGGGAATAAGCAGGAAGAACTGGAAGTGCTAATAAATAAATACAACTATGACATTGTTGGCATCACTGAAACTTGGTGGGATAATACACGTGATTGGAATGTTGGTGTGGATGGGTACAGCTTGCTCAGGAAGGATAGACAGGGGAAAAAGGGAGGAGGTGTTGCCTTGTATATTAAAAATGTACACACTTGGACTGAGGTAGAGATGGACATAGGAGACGGAAGTGTTGAGAGTCTCTGGGTTAGGCTAAAAGGGGTAAAAAACAAGGGAGATGTCATGCTAGGAATCTACTACAGGCCACCTAACCAGGTGGAAGAGGTGGATGAGGCTTTTTTTAAGCAACTAACAAAATCATCCAAAGCCCAAGATTTGGTGGTGATGGGGGACTTCAACTATCCGGCTATATGTTGGGAAAATAACACAGCGGGGCACAGACTATCCAACAAATTCCTGGACTGCATTGGAGACAACTTTTTATTTCAGAAGGTTGAAAAAGCTACTGGGGGGAAGCTGTTCTAGACTTGATTTTAACAAATAGGGAGGAACTCGTTGAGAATTTGAAAGTAGAAGGCAGCCTGGGTGAAAGTGATCATGAAATCATAGAGTTTGCAATTCTAAGGAAGGGTAGAAGGGAGAACAGCAAAATAGAGACAATGGATTTCAGGAAGGCAGATTTTGGTAAGCTCAGAGAGCTGATAGGTAAGGTCCCATGGGAATCAAGACTGAGGGGAAAAACAACTGAGGAGAGTTGGCAGATTGTCAAAGGGACACTATTAAGGGCCCAAAAGCAAGCTATTCCGCTGGTTAGGAAAGATAGAAAATGTGGCAAAAGACCACCTTGGCTTAACCATGAGATCTTGCATGATCTAAAAAATAAAAAGGAGTCATATAAAAAATGGAAACTGGGACAGATTACAAAGGATGAATATAGGCAAACAACACAGGAATGCAGGGGCAAGATTAGAAAGGCAAAGGCACAAAATGAGCTCAAACTAGCTACGGGAATAAAGGGAAACAAGAAGACTTTTTATCAATACATTAGAAGCAAGAGGAAGACCAAAGACAGGGTAGGCCCACTGCTTAGTGAAGAGGGAGAAACAGTAACAGGAAACTTGGAAATGGCGGAGATGCTTAATGACTTCTTTGTTTCGGTCTTCACCGAGAAGTCTGAAGGAATGCCTAACATAGTGAATGCTAATGGGAAGGGGGTAGGTTTAGCAGATAAAATAAAAAAAGAACAAGTTAAAAATCACTTAGAAAAGTTAGATGCCTGCAAGTCACCCGGGCCTGATGAAATGCATCCTAGAATACTCAAGGAGCTAATAGAGGAGGTATCTGAGCCTCTAGCTATTATCTTTGGAAAATCATGGGAGACGGGAGAGATTCCAGAAGACTGGAAAAGGGCAAATATAGTGCCCATCTATAAAAAGGGAAATAAAAACAACCCAGGAAACTACAGACCCCAGTGAGTTTAACTTCTGTGCCAGGGAAGATAATGGAGCAAGTAATTAAGGAAATCATCTGCAAACACTTGGAAGGTGGTAAGGTGATAGGGAACAGCCAGCATGGATTTGTGAAGAACAAATCATGTCAAACCAATCTGATAGCTTTCTTTGATAGGATAACGAGCCTTGTGGATAAGGGTGAGGCTGTGGATGTGGTATACCTAGACTTTAGTAAGGCATTTGATACGGTCTCGCATGATATTCTTATTGATAAACTAGGCAAATACAATTTAGATGGGGCTACTATAAGGTGGGTGCATAACTGGCTGGATAACCGTACTCAGAGAGTTGTTATTAATAGTTCCCAATCCTGCTGGAAAGCCATAACGAGTGGGGTATCGCAGGGGTCTGTTTTGGGACCGGCGCTGTTCAATATCTTCATCAACGACTTAGATATTGGCATAGAAAGTACGCTTATTAAGTTTGCGGATGATACCAAACTGGGAGGGATTGCAACTGCTTTGGAGGACAGGGTCATAATTCAAAATGATCTGGACAAATTGGAGAAATGGTCTGAGTTAAACAGGATGAAGTTTAACAAAGACAAATGCAAAGTGCTCCACTTAGGAAGGAACAATCAGTTTCACACATACAGAATGGGAAGAGACTGTCTAGGAAGGAGTACGGCAGAAAGGGATCTAGGGGTTATAGTGGACCACAAGCTAAATATGAGTCAACAGTGTGATGCTGTTGCAAAAAAAGCAAACCTGATTCTGGGATGTATTAACAGGTGTGTTGTGAGCAAGACACGAGAAGTCATTCTTCCGCTCTACTCTGCTCTGGTTAGGCCTCAGCTGGAGTATTGTGTCCAGTTCTGGGCACCGCATTTTAAAAAAGATGTGGAGAAATTGGAAAGGGTCCAGAGAAGAGCAACAAGAATGATTAAAGGTCTTGAGAACATGACCTATGAAGGAAGGCTGAAAGAATTGGCTTTGTTTAGTTTGGAAAAGAGAAGACTGAGAGGAGACATGATAGCAGTTTTCAGGTATTTAAAAGGGTGTCATAAGGAGGAGGGAGAAAACTTGTTCACCTTAGCCTCTAAGGATAGAACCAGAAGCAATGGGTTTAAAGTGCAGCAAGGGAGGTCTAGGTTGGACATTAGGAAAAAGTTCCTAACTGTCAGGGTGGTTAAACACTGGAATAAATTGCCGAGGGAGGTTGTGGAATCTCCATCTCTTGAGATATTTAAGAGTAGGTTAGATAAATGTCTATCAGGGATGGTCTAGATGGTATTTGGTCCTGCCACGCGGGCAGGGGACTGGACTCGATGACCTCTCGAGGTCCCTTCCAGTCCGATAATCTATGAATGTATGAAAAAAACACTGTTCTCCACCCCCACCCAGGTTGGCCAGGGAGGCGGCTCTAGCAGGGGGGGCAGGAGGGATTCTGGCAGCAGTGAAGTGGGTTGCGGGGAAGTTGAGATCTTGCCCCAAGTCATCCCAGACACTAATGCTAAGCCACAGGATGGCAGCATCTAGTGTCAGTGGAGTCCAAACACTATTTCAACCCCACAGTTTTCGATGAACTTCCCACAAGGGGAGGTGATGAGCACCCCCAGCAACACACACACACACACACACACACACCCCACTCCTGCCATCTTAAACTACTGTTTTCCATGCCTAGAATTCAGCTGGCACCAAATTGATCAGACTGAGCAGCTGCCAAAACCTCTGGAGGCTCTTACCTTCTAAACAGAGACGTCTGTTTTCTAGTAAAATCAGTAAAAGGAAAGGAGAAAACTCGAAAGAGGCTCCTGCACGCACTCACGTACGTGAACCCTAATACTCTCTCAGTCCTCAAAGAGAGACCTCGAGAAGGAGACTTGCTGAAGCAAAGCCACAGGGGTCTCTGAGGTTTCCCTGGCCCTGTGCTCCTGTCCTGTCAGGCTGATGTCAGCATCTCTCTCTGAGGTCACCACCTCCCTAACACATTTGACCAATAGGCTGACGTCCTGGAAAAGATCTTTGTGATGTCACTGCCACACCCAACCAAACCCTGAAGTGCTAATGTCCTGCTGCTGGCCTGACACTTTGAAGGTTTGAGGTTGTCATAACTATAAAGGGAAGGATAACAGCTGTCCTGTGTACAGTACTATAAAATCCCTCCTGGCCAGAGACTCCAAAATCCTTTTCCCTCTAAAGGGTTAAGAAGCTCAGGTAACCTGGCTGGCATCTGACCTAAAGGACCAATAAGGGGACAAGATACTTTCAAATCTTGGGGAGGGGAACGCTTTTGTATGTGTTCTTTGTTTGTGTGGGTGTTCGCCCTCGGGACTGAGAGGGACCAGACATCAATCCAGGTTCTCCACATCTTTCTAAACAAGTCTCTCCTATTTCAAACAAGGCGTGTTAGTTTTCCTTTGTTTTCTCAACTTGTAAATGTACCTTTTACTAGAGAGTTTATCTTTGTTTGCTGTACTTTGAACCTAAGACTAGAGGGGAGTCCTCTGAGCTCTTTAAGTTTGATTACCCTGTAAGGTTAATTTCCATACTGATTTTACAGAGATGATTTTTACCTTTTTCTTTAATTAAAAGCCTTATTTTTAAGAACCTGATTGATTTTTCCTTGTTTTAAGATCCAAGGAGTTTGGATCTTGATTCACCAGGAGTTGGTGGGAGGAAGGAGGGGAATGGTTAATTTCTCCTTCTTTTAGATCCAAGGGGATTGGATCTGTATTCACCAGAAGTTGGTGGGAGGAAGGAGGGGGGATGGTTAATTTCTCCCTGTTTTAAGATCCAAGGGGTTTGGATCTGTATTCACCAGGGAATTGGTGAAAGGTTTCTCAAGGCTACCCAGGGGAGGAAATTAGCCTTGGGATGGTGGTTAAGCTTAGAAGTTTTCATGCAGGCCCCTACATTTGTATCCTAAACTTCAAAGTGGGGATACAGCCTTGACACAGGTACTCTCTGTGGATCACCCCACTCAATGCGTCTTCATTCTAGGAAGCAAGCCGGTTAGACAGTAAAACATAAGAGCCTGCTCCCAATGCTACACTCAGTGTTTCCAAAATTAGTAGACTTTATGGCCACAAGAGACCTTTAGACCATCTCATCTAAGCCACTGCATATCATAGGCTTCCTGTATAGTACAATAGTTACTTTTTGGGCACACACATTCCAGAAAGGCATCTAGTCTTCATTCAATGACATCAAGAGATGGAGAATCCACCACTTTCCCTTTTAGTGAGTGCCAGGGGGCTCCATTTCCCCTTCCACTAGCTCCCCCATTTACAGTGAGCCAGAGCAGTACCTGCAGCAGGGAGCGGGAGTTGCTGAAGGCCTCAGAGGCACAGCCGCAGCAGTGTCTCAGGCACCTGGCCCAAGTGCCGGATGATGCGGAGCTGGTGCAGAACTTTGGCGGTGACGTCCTCCTGCTGCAAGGGAACGAGAACCTGTCAGAGACCCAAACGCCCCGAGGAATGAGAGGAAATTAAGGCCACCTGGAACCAGCAGTATTTCCAATCAGCACCTGCCCACCACTGAGGGATGAATTCACCTCCTGAACCCCAGAATGGAGTCTTCTTGTCCTTTCTAGTAACCTCCAGTGCCAACCCCCCTCCTTCTAGGGTGAGCTCCTGCTACCTCCCCCTCAGTGCCCTTGACAGCTGTTCCACCTCCAAACCACAGATCAAGTTATCAGAACCCTCTTCGCCACCACCACCCAGGTTGGGCAGGGAGGCGACTCTAGCAGGGGGGGGCAGGAGGGATTCTGGCAAGAGTGAAGTAGGTTTCAGGGAGGTTGAGATCTTGCCCCAAGTCATCCCAGACACTAATGCGAAGCCACAGGATGGCAGCATCTAGTGTCAGTGGAGTCCAAGCACTATTTCAACCCCACAGTTTTGGATCAACTTCCCACAAGGGGAGGTGAAGAGCACCCCCAGCAACACACACACAAACACACACACACACATACACACACCACTCCTGGTGGTGGGAGGGGAACAGGAGAAAGGACAAAAGAAGTAAGAGATGAAGAGAAAGGAAGGAGGGATGGAGGAAAAGGTAAAACGAAAAGGACAAACCCTAATGTCCACAGTGATTCCACGGGACAAAATCCCAGGTGGACTATAAAATTCTGCAACCTTGAACTAGTGTTTTCCATGCCTAGAATTCAGCTGGCACCAGATGGATCAGACTGAGCAGCTTCCAAAACCTCTTGGAGGCTC
>NW_027054925.1:0-9222 GCF_011386835.1 Chrysemys picta bellii | reverse complement strand
CTCTTCCAGCACCATGACACCTGCTGTGGAGCCAGAGCTGGAGACCCACCTCCTTCGAGCTGCCCTGCACGCCGTCTTCACCCTGGGCATGGCGAAGGACACCACCCAAGTGCAGGTAGATCAGCTAAAGTCATGGATTGAAGAGCCAGCTGTCATCCTACCATGAGTCCTTGCTAATTGCCTGCAGTGGGATGTGAATGAGAGAGGCCAGGATATGTGTTTGGGGGTCACACCAGTGCTTCCCAGAGACCCCACTTCCCATCCTGTGGCAAGTTTAGCCCCAGTTTCCCTAACTCTGACCCATGGCTCTCACTTGCTTTCAGGATCTGCCTAGGGTCTTGCCAGACCTCCTGGACCCCATGCTGGGGAACCTACTGGCAGAGTCCCCAGACACCGACAGGCTCCAGTACATCTTGGAGGTGAGCCCGATGAGAGGGGTGGGGGCAATTTTACCTTCACTCTTAGATCCATTTTCCAGTCTGTCCTCCTAGCCGGGCCCCCAGTGGGCATCCTTGGTCAGGGCAGTCAGTGCAATGCCTCCTTTCCCCACAGCACATTAACTACTGGATCGTGTCCAGGGTGCCGCGAGAGAGAGCCAGGGCCGTTAAGAGCAGCACGGCCCTGCTCAGATTCACCATCACCCTCCCTGAGTTTGACGTAAGTGACCTCTGACCCCAGCTTCCTGACTCCAGGCGTAGGTGATCTGGCTCCGACGGGCTGTAGGATCTGCTGCTGCAGGGGCTGTGGGTTAGGAGTGTTCCTCTTGGGAAGGCAGAGTCAGAGCAGAGAGTGAGCCTGGCTTGAGTCAAGTTCTTCTTGTCCTAGTTAAGTGGTGACTCTGGGCTTTTAAGGGGACTGTGCTCCAGGTTCATGCCTCCCTGTCATCCTGGAGCAGCTGGGGAAGCAAGTCCTCATGGAGGGCCCTGCCCACAGCCCTGTGCTCCAGGCTTCCTTGGGGGCAGAGGAAATTAAGGGTCTGGCTCTAGCTCCTATCCTCTAGCATCTCCTGCAGAGGGGCTGAGGGGAAGGAGAGTCCTGGCCCGGGGGGGACTGGGAGCCGACAGGAAAATGCTGATGGAGTCCCCTCTCCCTCTCCCGTCCATTAGAACTCAGCGGAATTCCCCAGGATGGGTCACCACATGGCACAGCTGGCTCTGTCCGTCAGTGACCCAGCCAAGGACATCAGCCGGCAGGCCAGGGAGGGGGTTTACCGGCTCTACCAGCTGCTGCTGCACCAGAGGGGTAAGGAACCCAGCTGGGAAATGGCACCCGCTAGAAGAGTGAGACTGGGACCCCAGCCAATTTCTCTCAGACTGACCCCGGCTGGAGGATGAGTCTCTCTATCTCTTTCTGTGTTCCACACCACGCCCTGCAATTCTGTTGGGCCGGGCACGCAGCGAGGACTCTGCCCACTGTGCAGCCACCAATGGGATTGGAAGGACACAAGCCCTGCAACCAGAAGGACAAATGTGTGTGTCTCTCTCTCCCTGTCACCTACTCCCTCCTGGGGGAAACCCAGCAGCTGATGGGGGACAAGATGAGCAGCTGCATTAGACTCAGGAGATTGGGGCGGGGCCCAGGCCTCATTCCCATCCTGTGGCCATTCGCTGGCCTGGCACAAGGAGCCTGGTGGGGAATGAAAGAGAGAGCAGGTGCTCCTGGGAAGGGAGATGAATTCACCTCCATGAGCAGGAGCGAGCCAGCTTGTCCCCGGACCAGCTCCACCCAGCTCTTTAGCCAGGCTAATTAATGACAAGCTTTGCCTCATCCCAGACTTATGTTCTTAGGACAGGGTGCTATCGCTCTTGGGAAGGGCAGGAGAGTCCCCCAAGTGCCCTCTGCGAGACTCTCCTGTCCCACAGGGCCGCACCCAATTCCTAATGGTCTGGTGTCTGTGTCACCCGAGCCACCACCCAGAGTTGCTCCCATCACTGGCAGCCTGGGAGGCCAAGGACTGACGGGTGATGGCGTCTGACCAGGCAGGGCTGAGGCACATGGGCAGGGGACGCTTGTCCTGCTGCTGGCAAGGCTGGACCCGTTCTGGAGAGAACAGGAGGATTCAGTCAGCAGTAGGGTTACCATGTCTAATAAATAAAAAAAGAGGACCCTCCACGGACCCTGGCCCCGCCCATTTCCCCACCCCCTAGCCCCGCCCCAACTCCACCCCTTCCCCGCCCTAGCTCAGCCCCCTCCTTCCTCCCACTCCCAGCCATGGGGAAAGGGCTACCCCAGCTCTACCAGCTTCACGGTTTGCCGGGCAGCTCCCAGACCCTGCGCCCCCGGCCGGCGCTTCCCCAGCGAAGCTGGAGCCTGGGAAGGGAAGTGCCTGGCCCGTAGCTCGGGGTCCGGAGGCGGGGGGAGCTGTCCGAAGCCGGTAGCGCTGGCTCGGGCAACTCGGCTCTTAAAGTCTGAGAGGGGAGGAGCGGAACAGAGCAGCCGCGGGAGGGGAAGTGCCCGTCTGGCATTTTCCCGGACATGTTTGGCTTTTCGGCAATTCCCCCCGGAGGGGGGTTTGATTGCCGAAAAGCAGGACATGTCCGGGAAAAACCAGACGTATGGTAACCCTAGTCAGCAGGGGCTGCCGATCCATCCCATTCACCAGGGCTGCCATCCTGCGGCTTCAGCATTTGTGGCTGGGGTGACTTGGGGAAAGGTCTCAACCTCCCCACATCCTACTTCACTGCTGCCAGAATCCCTCCTGCTCCCCCCGCTACAGTCCCCTCCCTACCCAACCTGGGTGGGGCTGGAGGAGAGGGGTCTGAGAACTTGAGCTGTGGATTGGAGGTGGAACAGCTGTCAGGGGCACTGACGGGGGAAGTGGCAGGAGCTCCCCGTACAAGGAGGGGGGTTGCCACTGGAGGTCAGTAGGAAGGACAACAAGACTCCATCCTGAGGGTCAGGAGGGGGAATCCATCCCTCAGAGGTGGGCAGGGGCTGGGTGGAAATGCTGCTGGTTCCAGGGGCCGTTAATCCCCCCTGATTCCTCGGAGGCGTCTGAGTCTCAGTCAGGTTCTCGTTCCCTTGCAGCAGGAGGACGACACGGCCAATGTGATGCGCCAGTTCCGTATCATGTGGCACTTGCGCCAGGTGCCCGAGGCGCTGCAGGGCCTGTGCCTCTGAGGCCACCAGCAACTCCCGCTCTCTGCTGCAGGTACTGCTCTGGCTCTCTGTAAATGGGGAGCTAGTGGAAGGGGAAATGGAGCCCCCTGGCACTCACAGAAACCCTCTCCCCTCTCTGTGGAGCAGAGTCCTTCCTCTGCCCCCAAATTCCTTCATCTAGGACAGGAGCTCTTTCCCATTCCCCTCCCCCCTTTCCTTGATCTACCTCCATCCCATTCCCCCTGCGCCCAGGCAGAGCTCTGCCTGCCCCATATGGTGCAGAAAGGCCTGTGATATGCAGGGGGTCAGATTAGATGCTCTAACGGTCTCTTCTGCCCATAAAGTCTACTCATTTCTGAGAAACCGAGTGTAGCATTGGAAGAAGCCTCTGATGTTTTACTGTCTAGCCGGCTTGCTTCCTAGAATGAACACTCATTGAGTGGGGTGATCCACAGGGAGTAGCTCAAACCTCCAAAGTGTCAGCCCTACGGCAGGACATTAGCACTGCAGGGGAGGGGTGGGTGTGGCAGTGACATCACAAAGGCCTTTTCCAGGACCTCAGCCTATTGGCCAAAGGTGCAGGGGAGGTGGTGACCTCACAGAGGGATGCTGACATCAGCCAGGCAGGACAGGGGCGCAGGGCCAGGGAAACCTCAGAGACCCCTGTGGCTTTGCTTCAACAAGTCTCCTTCTCGAGATCTCTCTTTGAGGTCTGAGAGAGTATTTGGGTTCATGTATGTGAGCACCAGGAGGAACCTCTTTTGAGTTTTCTCCTTTCTTTTTCCTGATTTCACTAGAAAACTGACGTCCCTGTTTAGAAGGTAAGAGCCTCTGAGAGGTTTGGAACCTGTTGAGTCTGATGCATCTGGCGCCAGCTGAATTTTAGGCAGGGAAAACACTAGCTTAAGGTGGCCAAATTTTATTCCGCACCTAGGATTTTGTCCCTTAGAATCTCTGGGGACATTAAGGTTTGTCCTTTTCCTTTTACCTTTTCCTCCATCCCTCCCTCCTTTCTCTTCATCTCTTACTTCTTTTGTCCTTTCCCCGTTCCCCTCCCACCACCAGGTGGGGTGTGTGTGTGTCGTGGGGGGTGCTCTACAACTCCCATTGTGGGAGGTCCACCGAAAAATGTGGCGTTGAAATAGTGCTCAGACAGTGATCCCCAGCGGTGACCTGGGCCATTCTTTGGGCTCTCTGGTGAGAACCCTCATCCCCCCCGCCCCTCGGTCTATTTTATTTGTATTTTATTATGTTGCAATTGTTAAGAGCAGCAACTACTTAGCTCAGACTGAAACATCTCATCTAATTTTTGACATCTAAGTGTCTCCTCTTTGTGTAGCTCAAACCTCCAAAGTGTCTGCCCTGTGGCAGGACATTAGCACTGCAGGGGAGGAGTGGGTGTGGCAGTGACATCACAAAGGCCTTTTGCAGGACTTCAGCCTATTGGTCAAAGGTGCTGGGGAGGTGGTGACCTCACAGAGAGATGCTGACATCAGCCAGGCAGGACAGGGGCGCAGGGCCAGGGAAACCTCAGAGTCCCCTGTAGCTTTGCTTCAGCAAGTCTCCTTCTCGAGGTCTGTCTTTGAGGACTGAGAGAGTATTAGGGGTTACGTACGTGACCACCAGGAGGAACCTCTTTTGAGTTTTCTCTTTTCTTTTTCCTGATTTTACTAGAAAACAGACGTCCCTGTTTAGAAGGTGAGAGCCTCCGAGAGGTTTGGAACCTGTTCAGTCTGATGCATCTGGCACCAGCTGAATTCTAGGCATGGAAAACACTAGCTTAAGGTGGTCGAATTTTATTCCCCACCTGGGATTTTGTCCCTTAGAATCACTGGGGACATTAGGGTTTGTCCTTTTTGTTTTACCTTTTCCTCCATCCCTCCCTCCTTTCTCTTCATCTCTTACGTCTTCTGTCCTTGCCTCTGTTCCCCTCCCACCACCAGGAGGACTCTGTGTGTGTGTCGTGGGGAGTGCTCTGCAGTGAGAACAGGGACAATTCTCCAACTTTGGGCAGTCGAGAGCCTGGGTGAGATAAGGGGCGTTAAAGCCCTTTGTAAAGGAGAAAGGGGAGTTTCATGGTGTTGAGCACCAAGGAATTCTAAACTTTGCTAAAACATCTAGTCTGCAGACCAGAAATGGTTGGGGCCACATTGTAACCATTGTCTTTTTTAAAGCCCATTGACGGATGTGAGTCCCACCCTTTTAGGTATCTGGGGTGCTGGGAGAAGAGAAGAGGTGCCTGTCTCCATTTTATGGCCTCAACAAACTAAGTGCTGTGCCCCAGTTCTCGTCAGAGATCCCTGAAAAAGAACGTCTTCCCATCCATTAACATACCTGGAAAGATACTGGAACTCCTTATTAAACAATCAGTTTGTCAGCACCTACAGGACAATTTGGTTCTTAGGACTAGTGAGCATGGACTTGTCAAGAACAAATCATTCCAAACCAATCCTAGCTCCTTCTTTGGCAGGGTTACGGGCCTAGTGGAGGTGGGTAAACAGTAGATGTGATCCATCTTGGTGTTAATAAGGACATTCTCACAAACAAACTAGGGAGATGTGGTCTAGATGCAATTAGTATAATATGTGTGCACAGATGGTTGAAAGCCCGTACTCCAACAGCCCAGAACCAAACACTCCTCCTCCTGGGCAGTGCGCTCCAACCTCTAATGGTCAGATGCTGCTTAGCACTGTCAGAGCAGCTTTTGCTGGGGGATTCTCCCAGCACTTTCCAATAGTGGGAAAGTATGAAATCCCCATTTGACTGCTGGGGACAGAGCCTAGAGCGGGGATCAACTTGCCCAAAGTCCCACAGGTCAATAGGAAACCAGCAATGTCCAGTGTGGCCCGAATCTCACACGCTCCTTTGTCTCCTTTGGGTCTCACAGGAGCTCATTGAGGAGCTGCCTGATAACTCTCCACCCAGCGCCGTCCTCGCTAACTCCCTGATTGCTGTGGGCAACCTCAGGTACCGAGACCCTCCGGCCCGGTTCCCCTAACCCCAGTGATGCTCAGGCCCAGGGCTGGGAGTCACTGCCCCTCCCACTCCCACTCCCAGGTCACCACCCAAAGGTGGCTCCTCTGGCAGAGGTGCAGGGAAGGGTCACTCTCTCCTGGCTGGGCTGTTCTTTTCACTCCAGTAACATTGCAACGGCTTTGGGGAGAGGCTCACTCCCAGGATCAGATACAGGAGGGGCAGCAGGGTGCAGGGAACAGGTGCTATTCCTGCCCTGCCACTGTCTGTCTGAGAAACCTTGGCCTTGTCATTCCCTGGCTCGGTGCCTCAGTTTCCCTTCTTGCCAGCCTGTGCCTATTTCCCTGCAGTTTAACCTGTGTGTTGGTGCCAGTCCCATCCCCACACTGCACAGTCTAATACCGGCTCCTCTCTCTTCCAGCACCATGACACCTGCTGTGGAGCCAGAGCTGGAGACCCACCTCCTTCGAGCTGCCCTGCACGCCGTCTTCACCCTGGGCATGGAGAAGGACACCACCCAAGTGCAGGTAGATCAGCTAAAGTCATGGATTGAAGAGCCACCTGTCATCCTACCATGAGTCCTTGCTAATTGCCTGCAGTGGGATGTGAATGAGAGAGGCCAGGATATGTGTTTGGGGGTCACACCAGTGCTTCCCAGAGACCCCACTTCCCATCCTGTGGCAAGTTTAGCCCCAGTTTCCCTAACTCTGACCCATGGCTCTCCCTTGCTTTCAGGATCTGCCTAGGGTCTTGCCAGACCTCCTGGACCCCATGCTGGGGAACCTACTGGCAGAGTCCCCAGACACCGACAGGCTCCAGTACATCTTGGAGGTGAGCCCGATGAGAGGGGTGGGGGCAATTTTACCTTCACTCTTAGATCCATTTTCCAGTCTGTCCTCCTAGCCGGGCCCCCAGTGGGCATCCTTGGTCAGGGCAGTCAGTGCAATGCCTCCTTTCCCCACAGCACATTAACTACTGGATCGTGTCCAGGGTGCCGCGAGAGAGAGCCAGGGCCGTTAAGAGCAGCACGGCCCTGCTCAGATTCACCATCACCCTCCCTGAGTTTGACGTAAGTGACCTCTGACCCCAGCTTCCTGACTCCAGGCGTAGGTGATCTGGCTCCGACGGGCTGTAGGATCTGCTGCTGCAGGGGCTGTGGGTTAGGAGTGTTCCTCTTGGGAAGGCAGAGTCAGAGCAGAGAGTGAGCCTGGCTTGAGTCAAGTTCTTCTTGTCCTAGTTAAGTGGTGACTCTGGGCTTTTAAGGGGACTGTGCTCCAGGTTCATGCCTCCCTGTCATCCTGGAGCAGCTGGGGAAGCAAGTCCTCATGGAGGGCCCTGCCCACAGCCCTGTGCTCCAGGCTTCCTTGGGGGCAGAGGAAATTAAGGGTCTGGCTCTAGCTCCTATCCTCTAGCATCTCCTGCAGAGGGGCTGAGGAGAAGGAGAGTCCTGGCCCGGGGGGGACTGGGAGCCGACAGGAAAATGCTGATGGAGTCCCCTCTCCCTCTCCCGTCCATTAGAACTCAGCGGAATTCCCCAGGATGGGTCACCACATGGCACAGCTGGCTCTGTCCGTCAGTGACCCAGCCAAGGACATCAGCCGGCAGGCCAGGGAGGGGGTTTACCGGCTCTACCAGCTGCTGCTGCACCAGAGGGGTAAGGAACCCAGCTGGGAAATGGCACCCGCTAGAAGAGTGAGACTGGGACCCCAGCCAATTTCTCTCAGACTGACCCCGGCTGGAGGATGAGTCTCTCTATCTCTTTCTGTGTTCCACACCACGCCCTGCAATTCTGTTGGGCCGGGCACGCAGCGAGGACTCTGCCCACTGTGCAGTCACCAATGGGATTGGAAGGACACAAGCCCTGCAACCAGAAGGACAAATGTGTGTGTGTCTCTTTCCCTGTCACCTACTCCCTCCTGGGGGAAACCCAGCAGCTGATGGGGGACAAGGTCAGCAGCTGCATTAGACTCAGGAGATTGGGGCAGGGCCCAGGCCTCATTCCCATCCTGTGGCCATCGCTGGCCTGGCACAAGGAGCCTGCTGGGGAATGAAAGGGAGAGCAGGTGCTCCTGGGAAGGGAGATGAATTCACCTCCATGAGCAGGAGCGAGCCAGCTTGTCCCCGGACCAGCTCCACCCAGCTCTTTAGCCAGGCTAATTAATGACAAGCTTTGCCTCATCCCAAACTTACGTTCTTAGGACAGGGTGCTATCGCTCTTGGGAAGGGCAGGAGAGTCCCCCAAGTGCCCTCTGCGAGACTCTCCTGTCCCACAGGGCCGCACCCAATTCCTAGTGGTCTGGTGTCTGTGTCACCCGAGCCACCACCCAGAGTTGCTCCCATCACTGGCAGCCTGGGAGGCCAAGGACTGACGGGTGATGGCATCTGACCAGGCAGGGCTGAGGCACATGGGCAGGGGACGCTTGTCCTGCTGCTGGCAAGGCTGGACCCGTTCTGGAGAGAACAGGAGGATTCAGTCAGCAGTAGGGTTACCATGTCTAATAAATAAAAAAAGAGGACCCTCCACGGGCCCTGGCCCCGCCCATTTCCCCACCCCTAGCCCCGCCCCAACTCCGCCCCTTCCCCGCCCTAACTCAGCCCCCTCCTCCCTCCCACTCCCAGCCATGGGGAAAGGGCTGCCTCAGCGCTACCGGCTTCACGGTTTGCCGGGCAGCCCCCAGACCCTGCGCCCCCGGCCGGCGCTTCCCCAGCGCAGCTGGTGCCCGGGAAGGGAAGTGCCTGGCCTGTGGCTCGGGGTCCGGAGGCAGGGGGGGCTTCCCGAAGCCAGTAGCGCTGGCTCGGGCAGCTCAGATCTTAAAGTCTGAGAGGGGAGGAGCGGAGCAGCTCAGCTGGAGCCCGGGAAGGGAAGTGCCTGGCCGGCGGCTGGGGGTCCGGAGGCAGGGGGGGCTGCCCGAAGCCGGTAGCGCTGGCTCGGGCAGCTCGGCTCTTAAAGTCTGAGAGGGGAGGAGCGGAGCAGAGCAGCCGCGGGAGGGGAAGTGCCCGGCCGGCATTTTCCCGGACATGTTTGGCTTTTCGGCAATTCCCCCCGGACGGGCGTTTGATTGCCGAAAAGCAGGACATGTCCGGGAAAAACCGGACGTATGGTAACCCTAGTCAGCAGGGGCTGCCGATCCATCCCATTCACCAGGGCTG
>NW_027054924.1:0-9230 GCF_011386835.1 Chrysemys picta bellii | reverse complement strand
CAAATTTAATTTATTCTCACATAGTAACCATCCAATACATAAAAGTCCACAAAGTGTGATAAAGTTCGGTGAAACCTATCTGAAGGAGTTTTCATTTGTTTGAAATTCTCTATGATGCACTGAATTACAAGTGCTGTGTTGGTATATGGAATAACTCAATGTGATACTTTATTACATTGATGGAAAATGTTGCATTGGTACCAATAAATACATGTAAAAATAAATTTTACAATTATTAAAATGTGTATCCTAAGAAGTTGTCAAGAAGTGGGGCATCTTCTCCAGACACTATTTTACATTTTTACTGCAAGGAAATGGGAGAAAATAAAACAAGAATTATAATGAAAACACAAACCCTAAATATCTTTTCAAAGGGCATGTAGGGATTGATAGAGTTTCTGTGGCACAAGCTATGAACAAATTCGCTTCCAGTGCCTACAGGACCTGGGTTTGTCTACACTGTATGTGTAGTATGTGCTAGTGTAGTAAGTGTAGTCTGTGCCAGTGTAGTATGTCTACACTGGCAAGTTTCTGCGCCACAAGTTATACCACTTTTATTAAAGAGCTGGAATTAAACCGCTGTTGCATGTCCACACTGTGCTCCTTGTGACGCTGGAGCGCATCCACATTAGCAGCTCTTGCAACGGCAAAGACAGCAGTGCATTGTAGTAGCTATCCCACTGTGCAACTGGCCACAGGGTGCTTTGGGAAGGGTTTGCAATGCCTCATGGGGCTAGGCACAGCATCACATGATGCAGCTTTCCCATTCCCATTGTTCCATGGGCATCCTACTCCATTGCCAGCTGCTTTTCAACTGAAGTGTGTTTGTGGGGGAAGAGTGTGTGGCAGAGAGAGTGTGTGTGTGTATGGGGGAGGGGAAAGATACAGTGTGTTTTGGGGACAGAGAGTGTGTCAGCATGCTGTCTTGTAAGTTCAGTCAGCAGCAGGAAGCAACCAGTCCTGAAGCAGGGGGAGGGGAAACCCCAACATCAGCCCCCGCCTCCCTCCCCAGCTCTTTGCACAGCAATCTCTCTCTCTCTCTCTCATACACACAGACACCTGTCTCTGTGTTCAACAGCATGAGCATTCCACATTAATGGTTTGCTTTGTGTCCCAGAGCAGAATAGCACAGCATGCAAGGGCTGTCAGAAACGGTGCTTTGAAAGGGGAGGGGCGCATATCTCCAGGGCAGCCGAGTTCTAAACAATGAGCAAAGCAGTCACTGAGGCATTATGGGACAGCTCCGGAGGCCAATTACAGTGCAGAAAGCAATCAAGTGTCTATACTGGCAATAGAGCATTGGACCCTCTGAGCAAATAGACCTACGACTCTCGTCGAGGTGGGTTTTCTGCAGCGCTGCAACTGAGGAGTTTCTACACACAAAGTGACTTGGCAGTGTGTACACGTCAAAGCTGATTTACTGCATAGAAACTTGCCCGAGTAGGCAAGCCCTCTCATTTTTCTTGTTTCTTTTTCTTTTTAATCATGTATTTGGGGGGATGCCTGTTCCATTTTAAACTAAAAATATCCCTTTTGATGCTCTAGCTGGCTATCTTCACACTTTCCTTCTTCCTTACCTGTCTGAGATCAGATGCCCCTATCGTGTCCCCTTCACAGAAAAATGCTCACTGCTTCTTCTTGTGGAAAAAGAGATCGCTGAATAAGGGTGGCAGGATTTCATGAACAAGAAGTGATGATCACCAATGGGAGAGGTATAACCAAGCTATGCAACAAAAGTTCTGGTTCAAAGTCCATTGAAGTCAATAGAAAGACTGGACTTCAGTGGGCTCTGTATCAGACATATAGGACAAGATCTTCAGCTAGTAGAGTCACTGCATCTCCATTTGCTTCAGTGGAGATCTGATGATTTAAACCAGTTGAGGTTCTGGCCCGTAATGTTTAGAAAAAGCTATGCAGTAGCCACCAATAAATCATTAGCATTTACCCACAGCTACCACCAGCAGTATCCAAGCTACTATAATTTTCCACCTGCACAAAGTGATGCACTCATTCTTAGTTTTATGTAAATGCACCTGAGGTTCCTAATCTGGTGGGGACCCCCTAAGCATGTGTAGTGGATTGGGCCCTGATGCAACTTGGGCAGAGGATCGGCTCTCTTCCCTTCTTTGTGAGTCACTCTGCAGCTCAGGTGGGAGATAAGGCCCTGGGCTCCAAGAAGGAGGTAGCAATACTCATGCTGAGAGGCAGAAGCAGTCTCTAGGGAACTTTTACTGTAAAAACTTTGGAGCCGAGTGAGTTTAGGTGCCTATAGGGTTCAGCGGGAGTTTCGTTAATCATGGTCGTACTGAAACTGGGACTTAGACACCTAACTCCTTTTATACATTCAGGGCTTCTTGCCAAATTGCTAAGCTATTTAGTTACTTAAAGATGCATACAGGCATCTAGTGGGATTTTCAAAAGTGTCATAGCAAATTAGGTGCTGAACTCCTATTGAAATCAATAGGACACTGACAATTCCACTAGGTGCCTATCTTTATCTCTAAGTGCCTAATTACTTTTGAAAATCTGGAGCTTAGTCCTTATATGCTTTGATTTTTCCCGTCCTGTAAGTTGAGTGTGAAAATACTTCCCTATCAGAAAGAGCATCCTAAATATTCACATATATATTTGTGAAATTCTTTGGAAGGTGCTATATGCAGGAAGAGCAAAGAGGTGTTATTTATTATCTTTACACTTGACAGTTCACCAAGGCTTGTTAGTGGCTCATGATCCTATACAATTTACAGTGGTTGTCTGACCACCAGGGTCCAGTCTTCCCAAGGGGCAAACAGAAGATTTACATCCCCCAAATAAACAGTTAATCAATTGATTGCATACTGTGTCATTGTACTATAAAATATATCTAGGAAGATCTTTTATGAAAGCTTGTAATGTTCTGAACTTGATGGTCATTATGTGATATGTTTCAGAGTAGCAGCCGTGTTAGTCTGTATCCGCAAAAAGAAGAACAGGAGGACTTGTGGCACTTTAGAGACTAACAAATTTATTAGAGCATAAGCTTTCGTGGACTACAGCCCACTTCTTCGGATGCATATGCATATGCATCCGAAGAAGTGGGCTGTAGT
Source organism: Chrysemys picta bellii (assembly GCF_011386835.1). NCBI lineage: Eukaryota > Metazoa > Chordata > Testudines > Emydidae > Chrysemys > Chrysemys picta. Next base: position 6,144 of record NW_027054924.1, on the reverse strand, counting down.
CCACGAAAGCTTATGCTCTAATAAATTTGTTAGTCTCTAAGGTGCCACAAGTCCTCCTGTTCTTCATTATGTGATATGTATACAGCCTGTGGTTATGCATTTCTGTATATAGAAAACTGTACTCATAAACTTTGATGAAACTTGATCTCCATCTCATATCAAGGCGGTGAGCAGTAAAGAAGGAAAGGGCACTTCCAAAACCAGTTGTTTACATGAAACCAGCTTCAAGTAACTGTCCATTGTACAGCCCAGGAAAAAACAATAGTAGATCATTAGAGTTAATGGAATGACACTGAGATCAGGTAAATACTGTAAGCTTACATTAATATCGAGGGGTATGTCTACACTACGGGATTAATCCGAATTTACAGAATTCGAATTTTGGAAACAGATTGTATAAAGTTGAATGTATGCGGCCACACTAAGTACATTAATTCGGCGGTGTGCGTCCATGTACTGGGGCTAGCGTCGATTTCCGGAGCATTGCACTGTGGGTAATTATCCCATAGCTATCCCATAGTTCCTGCAGTCTCCCCCGCCCATTGGAATTCTGGGTTGAGATCCCAGTGCCTGATGGGGAAAAAACATTGTTGCAGGTTGTTCTGGGTACAGCCTCACCCCTCCCTCCATGAAAGCAACGGCAGACAACCGTTTCACACCTTTTTTCCCGGGTGAACACAGCAGACGCCATACCACGGCAAGTATGGAGCCCGCTGAGCTCAAGACAGCAGTCATGAATATTATCGCGCATTATCGTGCAGTTTATGCTGAACCAGGAGCAGAAAAATGAGACAAGGGGGAGGCGGCGATGGCAGCGCAGCGACGAGAGTGATGAGGACAGGGACACGGACATGGACACAGAATTCTCTCAAACGGCGGGTCCCGGCGCTTTGGAGATCATGTTGTTGATTGGGCAGGTTCTATCCGTGGAATGCCGATTCTGGGCCTGGGAAACAAGCACAGACTGGTGGGACCGCATAGTGTTGCAGGTGTGGGACGATTCCCAGTGGCTGCAAAACTTTCGCATGCGTAAGGGCACTTTCATGGAACTTTGTGACTTGCTGTCCCCAGCCCTGAAGCACCAGAATACCAGGATGAGAGCTGCCCTCACAGTTGAGAAGCAAGTGGCGATAGCCCTGTGGAAGCTTGTAACGCCAGACAGCTACCGGTCAGTCGAGAATCAATTTGGAGTGGGCAAATCTACCGTGGGGGCTGCTGTCATGCAAGTAGCCAAAGCAATCATTGAGCTGCTGCTACGAAAGGTAGTGACTCTGGGAAATGTGCAGGCCATAGTGGATGGCTTTGCTGCAATGGGATTCCCTAACTGTGGTGGGGCGATAGATGGAACCCATATACCTAGCTTGGCACCGGAGCACCAGGGTACCCAGTACATAAACCACAAGGATTACTTTTCAATGGTGCTGCAAGCACTGGTGGATCACAGGGGACGTTTCACCAACATCAACGTGGGCTGGCCGGGAAGGGTTCATGACGCTCGCGTCTTCAGGAACACTAATCTGTTTAAACGGCTGCTGCAAGGGACTTACTTCCAGGACCAGAAAATAACCGTTGGGGATGTTGAAATGCCTATAGTTATCCTTGGGGACCCAGCCTACCCCTTAATGCCATGGCTCATGAAGCCATACACAGGCAGCCTGGACAGGAGTCAGGCTGAGCAAGTGCAGAATGGTGGTGGAATGTGCATTTGGCCGTTTAAAAGGTCGCTGGCGCACTTTACTGACTCGCTCAGACCTCAACCAAACCAATATCCCCATTGTTATTGCTGCTTGCTGTGTGCTCCACAATCTCTGTAAGAGTAAGGGGGAGACCTTTATGCCGGGGTGGGAGGCTAAGGCAAATCGCCTGGCTGCTGATTACGCATAGCCAGATACTAGGGCGATTAGAAGAGCACACCAGGAAGCACGGCGCATCAGAGAAGCTTTGAAAACCAGTTTCATGACTGGCCAGGCTACTGTGTGAAAGTTCTGTTTGTTTCTCCTTGATGAAAACCCGCCCCCTTTATTGACTCATTCTCTGTAGGCAACCCACCCTCCCCCTTCGATCACAGCTTACTTTCAAAGGAAATAAAATCACTATCATTTCAAAATCATGTATTCTTTATTAATTGATTATAAAAAGAGAGAGAGAACTGAGAAGGTAGCCCGGGTGGGGTTTGGGAGGAGGATCGGAGGGAAGGAAAAAGCCACTAAAAAAAAGGTTAAAATAATGACAGCCTTTTGCTTGGGCTGTCCACTGGGGTGGAATGGGAGGGTGCATGGAGCCTCTCCCCCTCCCCTGCGTTCTTACACGTCTGGGTGAGGAGGCTATGGAGCATGATGAGGTGGGAGTGTGGTTATACAGGGGCTGCAGTGGCAGTCTGTGATCCTGCTGCCATTCCCAAAGCTCCACCAGACGCCGGAGCATGTCTGTTTGCTCACGCAGCAGCCCCAGCATTGCATTCTGCCTCCTCTGATCTTCCTGCCGCCACCTCTCATCTCGAGCGTCTCGCCTCTCCTCACGTTGGTCCCTCCTGTCCTCACATTCACTGGCATCTTTCCTATACTTTGAAACCATGTCCTTCCACTCATTTAGATGAGCTCTTTCATTGCGGGTGGAGTCCATGATTTCCGTGAACATCTCGTCTCGCGTTCTCTTTTTCCGACGCCTTATCTGAGATAGCCTTCGGGACGGAGGAGAGAGGCTTGAAAAATTTGCAGCTGCTGGAGGGAGGGAAAAAAGGAGAGAATTTTTTAAAAAGATACATTTTACAGAACAATTCTTATACTCTTTCATGGTGAACAACTCTATTCACATTACATAGCACATGTGATTTCTGTGCAAGTTCGCATTTTGCCTCTTAATATTGAGTGCCTGTGGCTTTGCTGCTACAGGTCCGGGCAACAGAATTCGGCTTGCATGCGGCCATGGTAAGCCATTGTCTTTCGGCTTCTGCACCCTCCTTTCCCACATACCAAGTAAAGCTCGTTATAAACTCATAGACTCATAGACTTTAAGGTCAGAAGGGACCATTACGATCATCTAGTCTGACCTCCCACATGATGCAGGCCACAAAGCCGTCCCAACCCTTTCCCTTGACTCTGCTGTTGAAGTCCCCAAATCCTGTGGTTTAGAGACTTCAAGTAGCAGAGAATCCTCCAGCTAGTGACCACTGCCCCATGCTGCGGAGGAAGGCGAAAAACCTCCAGGGCCTCTGCCAATCTACCCTGGAGGAAAATTCCTTCCCCGAGTGCTGCAGTTTTCCTGTTAACCTTCAGCAGCAGAAAACAAACTAACTCCCCCCATCCAATTCTCTGGGATGATCACTATATCCCTCCCCCCACCATGCATCTGGTATCAGGGAAGAGCCCTGCTAGCAACATGTGAAAAGCTCAGCGCCAATCCCCCACCCCTCCCGCACTTGGCTTACTACAGGGAAGGATTTCTTTTCAGCCACAGGCAAACAGCCTAGTAGGAACGGCCACCTCTGTCCCCTTAATTAAATTCCCGTATTTCAACCAGATTACCATGAGCGATATCACTCTCCTGAGGATTACAAGAACGGATGTGGCTTGAATGCCAGCAAACACCGGGACCATACGCTGCCAGGCTTTGTCATGCAATGATACCAGATTACTTGCTACTAGCATTGCGTGGTCAAGTGTCCTACCATGGAGGACAGAATAAGGCTGCACTGCCCAGAAACCTTCTGGAAAGGCTTTTGGAGTACCTCCAGGAGAGCTTCATGGAGATGTCCCTGGAGGATTTCCGCTCCATCCCCAGCCACGTTAACAGACTTTTCCAGTAGCTGTACTGGCCGTGAATGCATCCCAAGTCCTCAGGGCAAATTAATAATTAAAAAATCCTTGCTTTTAAACCAGGTTTTATATTTTAAAAGGTAAACTCACCTGAGGTCCCTTCCATGGGGTCACGGTCTTGGGTACTGGCTTGGGAGGCTTGGGAGGGTACTTCAGTCAGGCCGAGAAAAAGATCCTGGCTGTTGGGGAGAACGGAGTGCTGTGTGCTCTCCGCAAGCTCGTCCTCCTCCTCCTCCTCCTCTTCCCCGTCCGCAGAATCCTCAGGTGTAGCTGATGAGATTATCCCCACCTCGGAATCCACGGTCAGAGGTGGGGTAGTGGTGGCGGCCCCCCCTAGAACTGCATGCAACTCAGCGTAGAAGCGGCATGTCTGCGGCTCTGACCTGGAGCGACCGTTTGCCTCCTTTGTTTTCTGATAGGCTTGTCTGAGCTCCTTGACTTTCACGTGGCACTGCTCTGAGTCCCTATTGTAGCCTCTCTCCATCATGCCGTTGGATATTTTTTCAAAAGTTTTGGCATTTTGTCTTTTCGAACGAAGTTCTGCTAGCACTGAATCCTCTCCCCATATAGCAATCAGATCCAGTACCTCCCGTACGGTCCATGCTAGTGCTCTTTTTTGATTAATCGGCCTGCATGGTTACCTGTGCTGATGAGCTCTCTGTGGTCACCTGTGCTCTCCTGTGCTGGGCAAACAGGAAATTAAATTCAAATGTTCGCGGGGCTTTTCCTGTCTACCTGGCCAGTGCATCCGAGTTCAGATTGCTGTCCAGAGCGGTCACAATGGTGCACTGTGGGATAGCTCCCGGAGGCCAATACCATCGAATTGCAGCCACACTAACCCTAATTCGAAATGTCAATATCGATTTCGGCGCTACTCCGCTCATTGGGGAGGAGTACAGAAATCGATTTTAAGAGCCCTTTATTTTGAAAGAAATGGCTTCATTGTGCGGATGGGTGAAGGGTTTATTCGATTTAACACTGCTAAATGTGAATTAAACTCATAGTGTAGACCAGGCCTATGTCAAATAGGGCTTTGAAACATCCATAATCCTGAGTGACACAGTTATCACATCTTCACTCTAAACCAACTACTAGAGCGTTCAAGGGAATATAAATTCCCTTTGTGCATTGCCTTCGTGGATTATGAGGAGTTCGACAGCATAGAGACTAAGGCTGTTCTTGAAGCTCTTTCAGAACAGGGCATCAGAATGAAATATATCACATTACTAAAGGAAGCGAACTTTGGCTGCAACATGGACATATCGCTGTTTGATAGTCCCCTCCGAATCTCCATCGAGAAAAGGTGTGAAACAAGGAGATACAGTTTCACCAAAATTATTCACAGCCTGTCTTGAATTGGTTTTTCGATGAGCAGACTTGAAAGGTGGGATTAATATCAACGGTGATGGCTAAACCATCTCAGGTTTGCAGATGATATAGTGCTGATAGCTGAAAATACAGCCCAGCTTGAGAGAATGCTTAAAGAACTGAACGCGAAAAGTAGTCAAGTCGGATTAAAAATGAATAAGTTGAAAATGAAATATATGAGATCAGATGTTCTGCCAAGAACCCAAATAAGTCTTGGAGGAGAGCAGATCCAAGAGGTTGATAAATACGTCTATTTGGGCCAGGAAGTCAACTTGCGCCCCATCAGATAGGCGAACTGCTGCGCAGAAAAAAAGCTGGATGTTGCGCATTCAATGACATCAAAGACATCCTCCAAGGAAAGATCAGCAAAACAACTCATGCAAATCTTTTCAACTCGACTGTGCTTCCGGCGATGTTATATGGCAGCGAAACATGGTCGCTGACAAAGATTGAAGAACATCAACTGTCTGTCACACAGAGGGCAATGGAACGAACATTTTTGGTCATTTTGCTGCGTGATCACATCCCCAACAAAATAATTAGGCAGCAGTCTGGAGCGTGAGAAGTTGTTGTTGAAAGCAGGCTCAGCAAAATGCGGTGGGTGGGACATGTGGCCCGACTCAGTGACAACAGATGGACTGCAGCTATATCCGAGTGGTATCCACAAGAACAGAAATGACCACACGGTCAGCCTCCAAAGAGGTGTGTGTGTGTGTGGGGGGATTTCCTAACAAGGAGATACGGACAAGCATGGCAAAGGATGGCCAGAGCAAGAGAAAATTGGAAGACTTGTTGTGATCGGCTCAGTCTCAACTGATGAAGAACCAACAGTCTACACAGTCTATGCAGACCATTGTGTTGACAGTGTTATGTCGGCGGGAGGGTTTCTCCCATCAACATAACTACTGCCTCTCACAGGCGGATTTATTATGCCAACAGAAGAAGCTCTCTCATCAGGGTA
>NW_027054923.1:0-9236 GCF_011386835.1 Chrysemys picta bellii | reverse complement strand
GTCAGAGGCCTGTGGCCCCTTAGAGACTAGCAAACCTTGTTTGCTAGAGATGCAGTGCCTGGTGTCAGAGGCCTGTGGCCCCTTAGAGACTAGCAAACCTGGTTTGCTAGAGATGCAGTGCCTGGTGTCAGAGGCCTGTGGCCCCTTAGAGACTAGCAAACCTGGTTTGCTAGAGATGCAGTGCCTGGTGTCAGAGGCCTGTGGCCCCTTAGAGACTAGCAAACCTGGTTTGCTAGAGATGCAGTGCCTGGTGTCAGGCCCCTGTGGCCCCTTAGAGACTAGCAAACCTGGCTTGCTAGAGATGCAGTGCCTGGTGTCAGGCCCCTGTGGCCCCTTAGAGACTAGCAAACCTGGTTTGCTAGAGATGCAGTGCCTGGTGTCAGGCCCCTGTGGCCCCTTAGAGACTAGCAAACCTGGTTTGCTAGAGATGCAGTGCCTGGTGTCAGAGACCTGTGGCCCCTTAGAGACTAGCAAACTTGGTTTGCTAGAGATGCAGTGCCTTGTGTCAGAGACCTGTGGCCCCTTAGAGACTAGCAAACTTGGTTTGCTAGAGATGCAGTGCCTTGTGTCAGAGACCTGTGGCCCCTTAGAGACTAGCAAACTTGGTTTGCTATAGAGATGCAGTGCCTTGTGTCAGAGACTTGTGGCCCCTTAAAGACTAGCAAACCTGGTTTGCTAGAGATGCAGTGCCTTGTGTCACAGGCCTGTGGCCCCTTAGAGACTAGCAAACCTGGTTTGCTAGCGATGCAGTGCCTTGTGTCACAGGCCTGTGGCCCCTTAGAGACTAGCAAACCTGGTTTGCTAGCGATGCAGTGCCTTGTGTCAGAGACCTGTGGCCCCTTAGAGACTAGCAAACTTGGTTTGCTAGCGATGCAGTGCCTTGTGTCACAGGCCTGTGGCCCCTTAGAGACTAGCAAACCTGGTTTGCTAGCGATGCAGTGCCTTGTGTCAGAGACCTGTTGCCCCTTAGAGACTAGCAAACCTGGTTTGCTAGCGATGCAGTGCCTTGTGTCAGAGACCTGTGGCCCCTTAGAGACTAGCAAACTTGGTTTGCTAGAGATGCAGTGCCTTGTGTCAGAGACCTGTGGCCCCTTAGAGACTAGCAAACTTGGTTTGCTAGAGATGCAGTGCCTTGTGTCAGAGACCTGTGGCCCCTTAGAGACTAGCAAACTTGGTTTGCTAGAGATGCAGTGCCTTGTGTCAGAGACCTGTGGCCCCTTAGAGACTAGCAAACTTGGTTTGCTAGAGATGCAGTGCCTTGTGTCAGAGACCTGTGGCCCCTTAGAGACTAGCAAACTTGGTTTGCTAGAGATGCAGTGCCTTGTGTCAGAGACCTGTGGCCCCTTAGAGACTAGCAAACTTGGTTTGCTAGCGATGCAGTGCCTTGTGTCACAGGCCTGTGGCCCCTTAGAGACTAGCAAACCTGGTTTGCTAGCGATGCAGTGCCTTGTGTCACAGGCCTGTGGCCCCTTAGAGACTAGCAAACATGGTTTGCTAGCGATGCAGTGCCTTGTGTCAGAGACCTGTGGCCCCTTAGAGACTAGCAAACTTGGTTTGCTAGAGATGCAGTGCCTTGTGTCAGAGACCTGTGGCCCCTTAGAGACTAGCAAACCTGGTTTGCTAGAGATGCAGTGCCTTGTGTCAGAGACCTGTGGCCCCTTAGAGACTAGCAAACCTGGTTTGCTAGAGATGCAGTGCCTTGTGTCAGAGACCTGTGGCCCCTTAGAGACTAGCAAACCTGGTTTGCTAGAGATGCAGTGCCTTGTGTCACAGACCTGTGGCCCCTTAGAGACTAGCAAACTTGGTTTGCTAGAGATGCAGTGCCTTGTGTCAGAGACCTGTGGCCCCTTAGAGACTAGCAAACCTGGTTTGCTAGCGATGCAGTGCCTTGTGTCAGAGACCTGTGGCCCCTTAGAGACTAGCAAACTTGGTTTGCTAGAGATGCAGTGCCTGGTGTCACAGACCTGTGGCCCCTTAGAGACTAGCAAACCTGGTTTGCTAGAGATGCAGTGCCTTGTGTCACAGACCTGTGGCCCCTTAGAGACTAGCAAACCTGGTTTGCTAGAGATGCAGTGCCTTGTGTCACAGGCCTGTGGCCCCTTAGAGACTAGCAAACCTGGTTTGCTAGAGATGCAGTGCCTTGTGTCACAGGCCTGTGGCCCCTTAGAGACTAGCAAACCTGGTTTGCTAGCGATGCAGTGCCTTGTGTCACAGGCCTGTGGCCCCTTAGAGACTAGCAAACTTGGTTTGCTAGCGATGCAGTGCCTTGTGTCACAGGCCTGTGGCCCCTTAGAGACTAGCAAACCTGGTTTGCTAGCGATGCAGTGCCTTGTGTCAGAGACCTGTGGCCCCTTAGAGACTAGCAAACCTGGTTTGCTAGCGATGCAGTGCCTTGTGTCAGAGACCTGTGGCCCCTTAGAGACTAGCAAACCTGGTTTGCTAGAGATGCAGTGCCTTGTGTCACAGACCTGTGGCCCCTTAGAGACTAGCAAACCTGGTTTGCTAGAGATGCAGTGCCTTGTGTCACAGGCCTGTGGCCCCTTAGAGACTAGCAAACCTGGTTTGCTAGAGATGCAGTGCCTTGTGTCACAGGCCTGTGGCCCCTTAGAGACTAGCAAACCTGGTTTGCTAGAGATGCAGTGCCTTGTGTCACAGGCCTGTGGCCCCTTAGAGACTAGCAAACCTGGTTTGCTAGAGATGCAGTGCCTTGTGTCACAGGCCTGTGGCCCCTTAGAGACTAGCAAACTTGGTTTGCTAGCGATGCAGTGCCTTGTGTCAGAGACCTGTGGCCCCTTAGAGACTAGCAAACTTGGTTTGCTAGAGATGCAGTGCCTTGTGTCAGAGACCTGTGGCCCCTTAGAGACTAGCAAACCTGGTTTGCTAGCGATGCAGTGCCTTGTGTCAGAGACCTGTGGCCCCCTTAGAGACTAGCAAACTTGGTTTGCTAGAGATGCAGTGCCTTGTGTCAGAGACCTGTGGCCCCTTAGAGACTAGCAAACTTGGTTTGCTAGAGATGCAGTGCCTTGTGTCAGAGACCTGTGGCCCCTTAGAGACTAGCAAACTTGGTTTGCTAGAGATGCAGTGCCTTGTGTCAGAGACCTGTGGCCCCTTAGAGACTAGCAAACTTGGTTTGCTAGAGATGCAGTGCCTTGTGTCAGAGACCTGTGGCCCCTTAGAGACTAGCAAACTGGGTTTGCTAGCGATGCAGTGCCTTGTGTCACAGGCCTGTGGCCCCTTAGAGACTAGCAAACTTGGTTTGCTAGCGATGCAGTGCCTTGTGTCACAGGCCTGTGGCCCCTTAGAGACTAGCAAACCTGGTTTGCTAGCGATGCAGTGCCTTGTGTCACAGGCCTGTGGCCCCTTAGAGACTAGCAAACCTGGTTTGCTAGCGATGCAGTGCCTTGTGTCAGAGACCTGTGGCCCCTTAGAGACTAGCAAACCTGGTTTGCTAGAGATGCAGTGCCTTGTGTCAGAGACCTGTGGCCCCTTAGAGACTAGCAAACCTGGTTTGCTAGAGATGCAGTGCCTTGTGTCAGAGACCTGTGGCCCCTTAGAGACTAGCAAACTTGGTTTGCTAGAGATGCAGTGCCTTGTGTCACAGGCCTGTGGCCCCTTAGAGACTAGCAAACCTGGTTTGCTAGCGATGCAGTGCCTTGTGTCAGAGACCTGTGGCCCCTTAGAGACTAGCAAACCTGGTTTGCTAGCGATGCAGTGCCTGGTGTCAGAGGCCTGTGGCCCCTTAGAGACTAGCAAACCTGGTTTGCTAGAGATGCAGTGCCTGGTGTCAGAGGCCTGTGGCCCCTTAGAGACTAGCAAACCTGGTTTGCTAGAGATGCAGTGCCTGGTGTCAGAGGCCTGTGGCCCCTTAGAGACTAGCAAACCTGGTTTGCTAGAGATGCAGTGCCTGGTGTCAGGCCCCTGTGGCCCCTTAGAGACTAGCAAACCTGGTTTGCTAGAGATGCAGTGCCTAGTGTCAGAGGCCTGTGGCCCCTTAGAGACTAGCAAACCTGGTTTGCTAGAGATGCAGTGCCTAGTGTCAGAGGCCTGTGGCCCCTTAGAGACTAGCAAACCTGGTTTGCTAGAGATGCAGTGCCTAGTGTCAGAGGCCTGTGGCCCCTTAGAGACTAGCAAACCTGGTTTGCTAGAGATGCAGTGCCTGGTGTCAGAGGCCTGTGGCCCCTTAGAGACTAGCAAACCTGGTTTGCTAGAGATGCAGTGCCTGGTGTCAGAGGCCTGTGGCCCCTTAGAGACTAGCAAACCTGGTTTGCTAGAGATGCAGTGCCTGGTGTCAGAGGCCTGTGGCCCCTTAGAGACTAGCAAACCTGGTTTGCTAGAGATGCAGTGCCTGGTGTCAGAGGCCTGTGGCCCCTTAGAGACTAGCAAACCTGGTTTGCTAGAGATGCAGTGCCTGGTGTCAGAGGCCTGTGGCCCCTTAGAGACTAGCAAACCTGGTTTGCTAGAGATGCAGTGCCTGGTGTCAGGCCCCTGTGGCCCCTTAGAGACTAGCAAACCTGGTTTGCTAGAGATGCAGTGCCTGGTGTCAGGCCCCTGTGGCCCCTTAGAGACTAGCAAACCTGGTTTGCTAGAGATGCAGTGCCTTGTGTCACAGGCCTGTGGCCCCTTAGAGACTAGCAAACCTGGTTTGCTAGCGATGCAGTGCCTTGTGTCACAGGCCTGTGGCCCCTTAGAGACTAGCAAACCTGGTTTGCTAGCGATGCAGTGCCTTGTGTCACAGGCCTGTGGCCCCTTAGAGACTAGCAAACCTGGTTTGCTAGCGATGCAGTGCCTTGTGTCAGAGACCTGTGGCCCCTTAGAGACTAGCAAACTTGGTTTGCTAGCGATGCAGTGCCTTGTGTCACAGGCCTGTGGCCCCTTAGAGACTAGCAAACCTGGTTTCCTAGCGATGCAGTGCCTTGTGTCAGAGACCTGTGGCCCCTTAGAGACTAGCAAACCTGGTTTGCTAGCGATGCAGTGCCTTGTGTCAGAGACCTGTGGCCCCTTAGAGACTAGCAAACTTGGTTTGCTAGAGATGCAGTGCCTTGTGTCAGAGACCTGTGGCCCCTTAGAGACTAGCAAACTGGGTTTGCTAGCGATGCAGTGCCTTGTGTCACAGGCCTGTGGCCCCTTAGAGACTAGCAAACTTGGTTTGCTAGCGATGCAGTGCCTTGTGTCACAGGCCTGTGGCCCCTTAGAGACTAGCAAACCTGGTTTGCTAGCGATGCAGTGCCTTGTGTCAGAGACCTGTGGCCCCTTAGAGACTAGCAAACCTGGTTTGCTAGAGATGCAGTGCCTTGTGTCAGAGACCTGTGGCCCCTTAGAGACTAGCAAACCTGGTTTGCTAGAGATGCAGTGCCTTGTGTCAGAGACCTGTGGCCCCTTAGAGACTAGCAAACCTGGTTTGCTAGAGATGCAGTGCCTTGTGTCAGAGACCTGTGGCCCCTTAGAGACTAGCAAACTTGGTTTGCTAGCGATGCAGTGCCTTGTGTCACAGGCCTGTGGCCCCTTAGAGACTAGCAAACCTGGTTTGCTAGAGATGCAGTGCCTGGTGTCAGAGGCCTGTGGCCCCTTAGAGACTAGCAAACCTGGTTTGCTAGAGATGCAGTGCCTGGTGTCAGAGGCCTGTGGCCCCTTAGAGACTAGCAAACCTGGTTTGCTAGAGATGCAGTGCCTGGTGTCAGAGGCCTGTGGCCCCTTAGAGACTAGCAAACCTGGTTTGCTAGAGATGCAGTGCCTGGTGTCAGGCCCCTGTGGCCCCTTAGAGACTAGCAAACCTGGTTTGCTAGAGATGCAGTGCCTAGTGTCAGAGGCCTGTGGCCCCTTAGAGACTAGCAAACCTGGTTTGCTAGAGATGCAGTGCCTGGTGTCAGAGGCCTGTGGCCCCTTAGAGACTAGCAAACCTGGTTTGCTAGAGATGCAGTGCCTGGTGTCAGAGGCCTGTGGCCCCTTAGAGACTAGCAAACCTGGTTTGCTAGAGATGCAGTGCCTGGTGTCAGAGGCCTGTGGCCCTTTAGAGACTAGCAAACCTGGTTTGCTAGAGATGCAGTGCCTGGTGTCAGAGGCCTGTGGCCCCTTAGAGACTAGCAAACCTGGTTTGCTAGAGATGCAGTGCCTGGTGTCAGAGGCCTGTGGCCCCTTAGAGACTAGCAAACCTGGTTTGCTAGAGATGCAGTGCCTGGTGTCAGGCCCCTGTGGCCCCTTAGAGACTAGCAAACCTGGTTTGCTAGAGATGCAGTGCCTGGTGTCAGGCCCCTGTGGCCCCTTAGAGACTAGCAAACCTGGTTTGCTAGAGATGCAGTGCCTGGTGTCAGGCCCCTGTGGCCCCTTAGAGACTAGCAAACCTGTTTTGCTAGAGATGCAGTGCCTGGTGTCAGAGACCTGTGGCCCCTTAGAGACTAGCAAACTTGGTTTGCTAGAGATGCAGTGCCTTGTGTCAGAGACCTGTGGCCCCTTAGAGACTAGCAAACTTGGTTTGCTAGAGATGCAGTGCCTTGTGTCAGAGACCTGTGGCCCCTTAGAGACTAGCAAACTTGGTTTGCTAGAGATGCAGTGCCTTGTGTCAGAGACCTGTGGCCCCTTAGAGACTAGCAAACCTGGTTTGCTAGAGATGCAGTGCCTTGTGTCACAGACCTGTGGCCCCTTAGAGACTAGCAAACCTGGTTTGCTAGAGATGCAGTGCCTTGTGTCACAGGCCTGTGGCCCCTTAGAGACTAGCAAACCTGGTTTGCTAGCGATGCAGTGCCTTGTGTCACAGGCCTGTGGCCCCTTAGAGACTAGCAAACCTGGTTTGCTAGCGATGCAGTGCCTTGTGTCAGAGACCTGTGGCCCCTTAGAGACTAGCAAACTTGGTTTGCTAGCGATGCAGTGCCTTGTGTCACAGGCCTGTGGCCCCTTAGAGACTAGCAAACCTGGTTTCCTAGCGATGCAGTGCCTTGTGTCAGAGACCTGTGGCCCCTTAGAGACTAGCAAACCTGGTTTGCTAGCGATGCAGTGCCTTGTGTCAGAGACCTGTGGCCCCTTAGAGACTAGCAAACTTGGTTTGCTAGAGATGCAGTGCCTTGTGTCAGAGACCTGTGGCCCCTTAGAGACTAGCAAACTTGGTTTGCTAGAGATGCAGTGCCTTGTGTCAGAGACCTGTGGCCCCTTAGAGACTAGCAAACTTGGTTTGCTAGAGATGCAGTGCCTTGTGTCAGAGACCTGTGGCCCCTTAGAGACTAGCAAACCTGGTTTGCTAGCGATGCAGTGCCTTGTGTCAGAGACCTGTGGCCCCTTAGAGACTAGCAAACCTGGTTTGCTAGAGATGCAGTGCCTTGTGTCAGAGACCTGTGGCCCCTTAGAGACTAGCAAACCTGGTTTGCTAGAGATGCAGTGCCTTGTGTCAGAGACCTGTGGCCCCTTAGAGACTAGCAAACCTGGTTTGCTAGAGATGCAGTGCCTTGTGTCAGAGACCTGTGGCCCCTTAGAGACTAGCAAACTTGGTTTGCTAGAGATGCAGTGCCTTGTGTCACAGGCCTGTGGCCCCTTAGAGACTAGCAAACCTGGTTTGCTAGCGATGCAGTGCCTTGTGTCAGAGACCTGTGGCCCCTAGAGACTAGCAAACTTGGTTTGCTAGCGATGCAGTGCCTTGTGTCACAGGCCTGTGGCCCCTTAGAGACTAGCAAACCTGGTTTGCTAGAGATGCAGTGCCTGGTGTCAGAGGCCTGTGGCCCCTTAGAGACTAGCAAACCTGGTTTGCTAGAGATGCAGTGCCTGGTGTCAGAGGCCTGTGGCCCCTTAGAGACTAGCAAACCTGGTTTGCTAGAGATGCAGTGCCTGGTGTCAGAGGCCTGTGGCCCCTTAGAGACTAGCAAACCTGGTTTGCTAGAGATGCAGTGCCTGGTGTCAGGCCCTGTGGCCCCTTAGAGACTAGCAAACCTGGTTTGCTAGAGATGCAGTGCCTAGTGTCAGAGGCCTGTGGCCCCTTAGAGACTAGCAAACCTGGTTTGCTAGAGATGCAGTGCCTGGTGTCAGAGGCCTGTGGCCCCTTAGAGACTAGCAAACCTGGTTTGCTAGAGATGCAGTGCCTGGTGTCAGAGGCCTGTGGCCCCTTAGAGACTAGCAAACCTGGTTTGCTAGAGATGCAGTGCCTGGTGTCAGAGGCCTGTGGCCCCTTAGAGACTAGCAAACCTGGTTTGCTAGAGATGCAGTGCCTGGTGTCAGAGGCCTGTGGCCCCTTAGAGACTAGCAAACCTGGTTTGCTAGAGATGCAGTGCCTGGTGTCAGAGGCCTGTGGCCCCTTAGAGACTAGCAAACCTGGTTTGCTAGAGATGCAGTGCCTGGTGTCAGGCCCCTGTGGCCCCTTAGAGACTAGCAAACCTGGTTTGCTAGAGATGCAGTGCCTGGTGTCAGGCCCCTGTGGCCCCTTAGAGACTAGCAAACCTGGTTTGCTAGAGATGCAGTGCCTGGTGTCAGGCCCTGTGGCCCCTTAGAGACTAGCAAACCTGGTTTGCTAGAGATGCAGTGCCTGTGTCAGAGACCTGTGGCCCCTTAGAGACTAGCAAACTTGGTTTGCTAGAGATGCAGTGCCTTGTGTCAGAGACCTGTGGCCCCTTAGAGACTAGCAAACCTGGTTTGCTAGAGATGCAGTGCCTTGTGTCAGAGACCTGTGGCCCCTTAGAGACTAGCAAACTGGTTTGCTAGAGATGCAGTGCCTTGTGTCAGAGACCTGTGGCCCCTTAGAGACTAGCAAACCTGGTTTGCTAGAGATGCAGTGCCTTGTGTCACAGACCTGTGGCCCCTTAGAGACTAGCAAACCTGGTTTGCTAGCGATGCAGTGCCTTGTGTCACAGGCCTGTGGCCCCTTAGAGACTAGCAAACCTGGTTTGCTAGCGATGCAGTGCCTTGTGTCAGAGACCTGTGGCCCCTTAGAGACTAGCAAACCTGGTTTGCTAGCGATGCAGTGCCTTGTGTCAGAGACCTGTGGCCCCTTAGAGACTAGCAAACCTTGGTTTGCTAGCGATGCAGTGCCTTGTGTCACAGGCCTGTGGCCCCTTAGAGACTAGCAAACCTGGTTTCCTAGCGATGCAGTGCCTTGTGTCAGAGACCTGTGGCCCCTTAGAGACTAGCAAACCTGGTTTGCTAGCGATGCAGTGCCTTGTGTCAGAGACCTGTGGCCCCTTAGAGACTAGCAAACTTGGTTTGCTAGAGATGCAGTGCCTTGTGTCAGAGACCTGTGGCCCCTTAGAGACTAGCAAATCTTG
>NW_027054922.1:0-9240 GCF_011386835.1 Chrysemys picta bellii | reverse complement strand
CTTGGTTCAGCGCTAAGTATATCCTTTTCTTCTTTTCCTTCTTCTTTCTCTCAGTTTACTTAATTTGCTGCTGGGAGCCTGTACTTTAAACTGACCTGACAGGCTTCATTGGTTTCTTTCCACCTCTTCCCCTTCCACTCCCCGGGCCGTTCAACACTTTTGTTTTTCTGAAGTTTTAGTGGAGGGGACTTTGGATACTTATGTGAAATGTTTTTGGTGGTTTGTTTTGTTTGGGACAAAGTATGACGGAGGTCTGCTGTAGTCCACTGGAATTTTTTGGAGTAACAGATCCATGGGCAACCATGGAGACAAATGTTTTACTGCCTTTTGAACAGTCTCAAGGTAAAGACAGCACAGGTTAAGGCGGCTGTGTGGCAATAATTGTACTTGGTGGCTGAGCTGTTAAAAACGAAGTGCGCTACCTTAAAAAACTAAATGTAGGAGTAAGTAATTTAAAAAAGTAAGTAAAAAGTTACAAATACTTTTTGCAAAAATTAATAAATCAGGGTTTGGAGGAAAGTAAACATTTGGGAGTTGTGAAAATGGTACAGGTAACAGTTGTGGTGTTACAAGAAGCAAGTTTTTGGTTTAATAATAAAACCCAGTTCTATAAATGTAACTGTATGTACAACTCTGTGCAATCACATTGGATGGAAGCTTGATAATTAAATTATACCGGGGGTCAGGAAGAGTGGCTACTACCACCACGATGCTTCTGTCTCCAGAAGCCTTTACAGCTATTCTGAGAAAAAATGGGCCCCTTTCCCACAAAAATGGTCTATAGGGGACTGCTGCAGGCAGCAGGAGGAGAAATAATCTAATCAAATTATTTAACTATTGGGTAATGTGATCAAAATCACTAAAGGAATGTCAGGGGTTTCTACTGGAACTTAACTTGACTGCCCCTGGCTGTCTCTGGTTGTACAAGATGGGAGTGTAATTGGGGTACAGTTGTGTAAAAAAAAAAGTAATCACAGTGCAAAAAATGTTAGGCAAAAATAGTTTTGTGCATGCATAGGAAAAGGAAAAGGGGAGCAATGATGGGAACACTGAGCCTTGGGGGGGCTCTGGGGGATTGGACTGTCGCTTTGGTGGGGGTGCATGAAAACTCTGTGGGCACGGGAAGACAGTTACACCTTGTGTAAAATTAATATGACTAATCTAATGTTATGGAAATTAAACTATTTCCCAGGACATGTGCAGTGTATATTGGAAAAGAGGTAAAAGAAATGCAAACAAAACGTGGTACTTAATTAAAATCCTATTAGGGCTCCAAAAGAAGCCACAATAAATTGTGCTTTCTTTTTCAAATCTCTGTGTGTTTTAAAGCAGGAGATGAAAGTGAAAAGTAATGAGAACTCTGGTGGAAGTGAAATGTGTCCCTTTTAAGACAGTCTCTGAGCTGCTGATCGCTTTGGATCCAGAGGCAAGCCAAGAAAGCCTCTGTGTAAATGCAAATTACCTAACTGATGGGGGAAGAAGAAAACTACCCATAAGTAGCAGCACAAAAAATCTGGAAATAATAAATCCATCTGGTCAGCAAACAAGCTACTAGAAGACTCAGATTATGGCCCTCCAGAAGAGGGAGGTGAAAAAACAAGTCAAGCCTGAAAATAAGGGGGACAGGTTAACCCTAACGGGGTGTGTGTGTGTGGGAGGGGGGAGATACAAAGCCAAAATCTAAAGCTGTCTCTCAGCTATTACCTGAAAATAAACGTAAAGCTTGGTACAGCAAAAAAACTATTGCAAACCTGGTCTGTTGTACAAGAGGGGAAACTGAGGCACGCCACCTCATAAATTTCATAAATGACCAGTGAGTGGGGTAATTCACTAGCCTGACTATAAAACAAAATAAGAACAGCCTAAAGGTAATTCTTCTGGTTTTCCTGCAATTAGCAAGGAAATTTGTAAAAGGAATTGGTATTATTATTAAGCAATAATCTGTCCCCACCAAAGGGGTTAAAATTGTTTCTTTTGTTTTTCAGACACTCTACAAGCATGCTGGCGCCAGTGAAAGAATAACCCAGAATACTATGAATCTATGTTTTGCGTTGTTTGTCTGTGGTGTTTGTCTTGTTGCTAGCATGACGTGGGTGGGGGATGGCTTCAAAAGGCTGACAGGGGTGGAAAATGTGTACGAAAACGCAAAATGCTCAACGAGGAGGCCAGCACCTGTGTAACAGCTACCATTGTACCTGAAAATAGAACGGCAACTAAAATGATGCTTGCTAAAAGTTTACCCCAATAAACATCAAATTGTTTGCGCCTTTGAACTTGGGGTATTGTTGCTCTGTTCATGCGAGAAGAACCAGGAAAGTAAAAGGGGAAAAACATAAGCCCCCTACCACTGGGGAGGGGCTGGAGGGAGCTGAGGGTCTTGCTCACCTCTGATGCGTGCAGTCCCTTTGTGATGTCAGGACCCGCCTGGTCCTGGCCCTTTATGATGCGTCACTGGAACAAACAGCCTCTCGGGAGAGATCCAGTGGCAACACCAGCAGGGAGCCCAGTGTCCAGACTGTCCTCCCCAGCACGAGGATGGGGATCACACAGAGCTGGTTCTGGGCCTGCTGGGACAGCCCCTGGGTGCTGTACACCTGCGTCCTTCTGGTCCTGGTCATCTGGATGGCCATGGCGACCCAGCACAGTTTCTCCAGGAGAAGCAGGATGGTAGGAGGACACCCCCCCAACCCCTCTGCAGCCATCCTACACTCTCAGCAGAGCTTGCCTGGACACAGCCCCATGGAAGGAAGGGAGGGAGGGTGGCCAGAGGCCCCCTGTTCTGACCAGGCCACATTGGGCTGGCAGGACACATCCACAGAGAGAGACAGGGCCACAGACCGAGCTCGTGGCTCCATTCATTGGTTGTTCCTTACTGCCCCGACCACCCCAGCTAGCGATGATAGAACATTTGCCGCTACCTAATATAAGACATACCTGTGGCATTTTGTCCCTGCTGAGATCACTCCATATATAGTGATCCAGTAAGAAGAGGCTTTGTTCTTGAATCCTCCAGTTTTCATGAACACTTTAAATTCAGCAAAATCACAAAGAACAAAATGTCTGAAAAGAGCATGCAAATACCGACTTGTTTTGCTCCGATTAAAATGCAGAGCAGCCTCTAATTGGCATTTACAGGTATATTACAAGTTCAAATATTTATTATAAGATCAAATGAATAATTCATTACCTCCAAGCAACAAGTAGGATAGAAAAACCAGGAATACTTGTGGGACCTTAGAGACTAACAAATTTATTTGAGCATAAGCTTTTGTGGGCTACAGCCCACTTCTTCGGATGCAGAGAATGGAACATAATATTGAGGAGATATATATACACATACAGAGACAGGTGGGAGTTGTCTTACCAACTCTGAGATGCCAATTAAGTAAGAGAAACAACTGGGCTATCATGATTATCACTTCAAAAGGGTTTTTTTCTCTTACTTAATTGGCCTTTTTTTGAGATGTGGAGACCACATCTGCAGGCAGTATTCAAGATCTGGGTGTACCCTGGATTTATATAGAGGCAATATGATATTTTCTGTCTTGTTATCTATCCTTTTCCTAATGATTCCCAACGTTCTGTTTCCGTTTTTGACTGCCACTGCTGATTGAGTGGATGTTTTCAGAGAACTATCCACAATGCCTCCAAGAGCTCTTGTTGAGTGGTAACAGCTAATTTAGCCCCCAGGAGTTTATCTGTAGAGTTGGGATTATGTTTTCCAATGTGCATTACTTTGCATTGATCAACCTTGAATTTCATCTGCCATTTTGTTGCCCAGTCGCCCAGTTTTCTGAGATCCTTTTGTAACTCTTCACAGTCTGCTTTGGACTTAACTATTCTGAATAGTTTTGTATTGCCTGCAAATTTTGCCACCTCGCTGTTTACCCCTTTTGCCAGATCATTGATGAATATGTTGAATAGGACTGGTCCCAGTACAGACCACTGGGGGACACCACTATTTACCTCTCTCCATTCGGAGAAATGGATTATTTATTCCTACCCTTTGTTTTCTATCTTTTAACCAGTTACTGATCCATGAGAGGACCCTCCCTCTTATCCCATGACAGCTTATTTTGCTTAAGAGCCTTTGGGGAGGGACCTTGTCAAAGGCTTTCTGAAAATCCCAGTATGTCAGTGCACTGCAAGGCCTTCAGTGGCTTTTAAACTTTCCCAATGGGACATTGGAGACATGGTCCAGTTAACTTGTGTTCAGGCCTAACAAGAAACTGCTGTGAGAAACTCGTTTTAACAACGATGCCCCTGGGCCAGCACAGGTCACAGGTCAAAATGTGTCACTTCAACAACTATGGCATTGGGAGAGCCAAAATAACCACCACACACCACAGGAATGTACTGATTATGACCCCTTACTTCAAATGCACTGTGGCCTAGTGGATAGAGCACTAGACGGAACTCAGGAGACTTAAGTGCTGGTCCTGTCTCTGCTACTGTCTTGCTGGGTGACCTTGGGTAAGTCACAGTTCTTCTCTGTGCCTCAGTTTCCCATCCCTAAAAGGGGGCTAATGCAACAGACCTCCTTTGTAAAGTGCTTTGAGATTCACTGACTAAAAGTGTTAGATAAGAGGTAGGGCTCTTTATTATCTCATGATATAGGGTGCTTTTCTTAAAGCTCCCACTGCTGGAGTCAAGTGATTTATCTGAGAATCTCGGCTTTTTATTTGATTTGATTTCATTTCATTTTATTTGTTAGCACATTGGTTGCAAAGAGAAGCTGGAAAATGGAAATTGAGTGCACCCTAGCGGCTCAGACACCAGAAGGCAAATGAAGAGTTCCCCAGATGAATTTTTTTTAAGATATCGTTATTTTGAAGTCAATCTCATGAGTTTGGTGGGGCCCAGCGCATGGTTTTGGAATGCTTGGGCAGGCGATACCATGAACGTTTTTCTGCACTTGTAACACTAGATTATCACTTCAGGCTGGGAGATTCTGCTTCACAAGTAGGGAAAAAACGTCCCTTGCTTAGGGGCTTGAGAGTCATAAAGCTTTGAAAAGACCCAGGGTTTTCCTGGGAAATCTGATGCCCTCTCTCCTGCCTAGTTCTGAGCTCAGCAGCTCAGCCCCCTTGGGCTGTTGCCACATCCTATCTCCTGATGTAAGCACAGCATTGACAGCTCACAGGCTAGCGGGAGATTGCAGGAGGGCAGCCCCATTCTGACCTAGAGACGACATCAGCGCCTGCCAGCTGCCAGAGCAGCAACCTGCCGTCAGGTGTAGCCTGGACGTAAATATAAAATTGCTGCTGATAAAAATGTGCTGATGACACAAAGATTGGCAGAATGGGAAATAACGATGAGGGCAGGGCAGTCATACAGAGAGTTCTGGAGAGTTTGTTTGGCAAATGGGGCCCATTCAAACAAAATGTGATTTCATACAGCCCAACACAGAGTTCTACATCTGGGAACAAGGAGGGCATATTCAGCTTTGGACTGAACGATCTTTAGTTTTGTATCATCTGCAAATCCCGCCACTTCACTGTTTCCCCCCTTTTCTGGATCATTTTTTAATATGTTGAACAATTCTGTTCCCAGTACAGATCCTTGGGGGATGTTGCTATTTATCTCTCTTCCAAAAACTCACCATTTATTCCTACCTTTTGTTTCCCATCTTTAAAACCAGTTACTGGTCCATGAGAAGACCTTCCCTCTTATCCCCTGACAACTTACTTTGCTTAAGAACTTTTGGGGAGGGATCTTCTTAAAGGCTTTCTGAAAGTTCAGGTATACGATATCCACTGGATCGCCCTTGTCCACATCCTTCTTCAGTGCTGTGACATTATTCCCTATATTCTTCATAGAAATATTGTTCTATGAATATGGCATAACTAAGGTATGTTTTATGCAAGATGGGTCATGTGAGATATCATTGGAAAGGTTCTGATTTACTGAATGTGATTATCCTATTTGTATGGATGTATCATTTCTGTATCTGAAGTTAGGAATACGGGCTCTGTATCAATTACAAAAGTGCTTGCACCAGGGGAATGCCCACCAAACAGTAGGCAATCAGCCTGGATGGGCCATTAGGACTTTGAAGATACTAAACTTCCTCCTTCCTGAGAAGTTTCCTGGGATGCTGCTTTGACACTGCAGGGTCATGTGATCATGTCACCTGGTACTGGACATCATTTTGGACTGGTGGTATTTTTCCACTAGGAGGGAGTTGGGGGTGGGGGTCAAACTGGGAGACAAAGGATTCCTGTCATATCCCAATCCTATTGAAGGCTTCTAAGTGAGTTAATCTAGGTTCTTCTCCACCACCTCCCTGCCCAAAAAGGAAGACTGCTGAAAACACCGGGAGAAACAAAGGAACTAAACTGAGGGGGAGGAGGGGGGGGCTGAGCCCAGGGGGGGAAAGATCTAGCCTGTGAAAGGAATACCTGGATATTTAAGCTGCAATCAGTGCAGTTTACCTTCAAGAAACTTTGCAACCTGCACAAAACAACATTTAGGGTGAGAATGTGCTACTATTAACCAAGTATCAGAAGAAGTGAGATTCTTACCTACGAAAGCTTATGCTCCCAATACTTCTGTTAGTCTTAAAGGTGCCACAGGACCCTCTGTTGCTTTATACTATTAACCAGTTAATTTAGCGTATTAAGCTTACGTTGCGTGTTTTGTTTGATTTGCTCAGGAATCTGCTTTGATCTGTGTGCTATCCCTTATAATCTCTTGAAATTTACCTTTTGTAGTTAATAAACTTGCTTTTGGTTTATTCTAAAAACCAGTTTTGCAATTCATAACTGGCGGGGGAGTGGGGGAGAGAACCAGACCCAGCAACAGCACTTCTATTCTCTCCTGCAATGCTTCTAAACTCTGCAGGCTCCTGGTAACAGCAATCCCTGTTTCTCCAACTCCTGGATTATTCCAGTGACCCCTGTTATGGGTTGTGCTGTGTGCCGTATATTGGCTGCATCATAGAAAAGCACAATGCCTACCCATGATGCCTCCTAGTGCAATACTCTCCCACAAGGAAAAACTTCCCTCTGGCCCCACATGGCAATCACCTCTGGCTCATTGTTATCCCCGTTTTATTGAGGAGTTCTCTTATAACCCTGCTGCTTTCTCTGTGTGTGGCAGGCTTCTCCGAGGAAGACGAGGCGCAGGGACAAAAGGAAGAAACCGAAAGGTAAGCTGCCCCTGACTCCACAGCTGTGGTGGCAAACTCGGGCCCCACGCAAAGCAGAGAAATAGGGTCTATTCCCCCACCGCCTCCCCTCTTCCTGCGAAGGCACAGTCATGCCCACAGTCATGCAGAGGCACTGGCTGGGGCCCCTGAAATCTGGGGCTCTGGGGCACTAGGAAGCAGAGGGTGCCCAAGCAGCTCAATGTCTCCTTTATGTCTCACCTCTGGCAGGTTTTGGACGCTGTGAGGAGGATTTGGAGGAGGCTTGTGCACGCCTAGAGGCATGGTAAGCAATGCCCGGCTCCATAAATCTGCAGTGGGTCAGTCCCCTCCTCTCGTGTCATGCAATTCATCCCCGCCCCCAGGGGCAGTAGCCCTAGTAATCCCTCCCCTGCCCCGACCTATAGACCAGGCAAGCAACTATTCTCCTTAGAATCATGCAATTCTTTCCCACCCAGCAGAAGCTGCCATCTCTAATCCACCCCCATGCATCGTACAGTGGGTCATTCCCTTACTCTAGCATCATGCGGCTCATTTAACCTGCGGGGGACGGGGGGACGGCGGTAGATTGTGTCGACTGGAGTGGACCATCCTCCCCCCCCAAGAGGGGGAAAACATGTTTGATGGGAGCAGCCCCCTGCACACCAGAAAGGTGAGGTGGAGAGGTCAGGAGGAAGGCTGGCCTTTCTGGTACGGTGATTAGGGTGAAAGGGATCCGGCAGCACTTGTGTAATGGCCCCTCTTGCACCTCCAGTCCCCCAGCATGGGTTCCCAGTAGGATTTGAACCCTGGACCTTCAGCTCTGCAGCAGAAAGCACCCCTTAGAGCTAAAGAGGCAGCTGCATTAGTTGGTAGCTGTAGTAGGCTGTTATCCTATATGTTGATAGCTTCTGTGGAAGGGACATGACACACACGCTGCCAGCAGGATACACTCTCCCCTTCTCCACACTAGACAGGGGTCACCTAACAATCCAGCTAACCCAAAACCAGAACATCCAAGGCCTGGGTATTGCAGAGGAGGAGGCTGCCTCAGTGGAGAATGGGACGGGGAGCCTTTCAGTGCCGCCCCTCTGGGTAAAAGAGGGCCTGAGGGCAGGGCCGGCACTCAGCTACCTGCTCTCTCTGTTCCACAGCTGCCGCATGCACCTGGAGAAGCTCCCCTTGGCTCACACCCTCAGGATCGCTGAGAGGAGGATAGAGTACGTGGCCAGACACCTGGATGAAGTTCTGATACCGTAAGGCAACTGCACGGGGGACACCAGACTGGGGGCTGGGTGGGAGCGGATAGTGAATGGAGAGAGGAGGGAGCAGAGAAAACCAGACACTCCAGGATCCTAAAATAACAGGGAAAAAGCCACTAAGAGGCTTTAGCTTCCAAGGTGAGATACCAGTGACAGTGAGGTGAGGGATTATCAGAAATTAAATGCAGAGACCACAAGCTGGGTTGTGAATAGGATCAAATCCTTCTTTCCGGCAATATCTCCCAGCAGGCAACTGTCTAGAACCTGCCCCTGCTCCCTGCTGTGTTTGAAAGAAACAGCAATCAGATGACCCCCTGGGACGGGGTGTCCACCCCACACAGGCCTGGAAGGGGCTAAGGTGGCCAGGCAGACCCATTAACTCTACATGGTGTCCCTGGAGGAAGAGCCAAGGAGCAGGGAATAGATGGCAAGCAGGCTCAGCTGGGCAGGAATAGGCGGGGCCCATAAAGCCAGGAAGCTGGCAACAGACAGGGGCTGCTGCTGGGAAAGGGCACCCCTCCCTGGGCAGAGGGGGACGTGTTTGGAGCTGGTGCACCCAGAGCAAGGAGGGGAACCAGGAGTAGCAGGAAGCAGTCCAGGGAAGTAGCAGGGAAAGCTGGGAGAGGAAAGCCCAGAACTGCTGGGTTGAGGGTCCCTGGCCTGGAATCCGGTGTAAAGTTCTTTTTTGACCCCTGTTTATGGTCTTGGCCTTCACAACATGCTGTGACAAGGGTTACACTCACATGCTCACATCTTCCTCACCCAAACCAATTTTTGTTAGCTAATCTTTCTATTAAAATAGCAGTAGGTCCCCAGTCATGCTCAAGGCCCCATTGTGCTAGGTGCTGCACA
>NW_027054921.1:0-9246 GCF_011386835.1 Chrysemys picta bellii | reverse complement strand
CTAGCATTACAGGCTGTTTAGCCTGGTCCTGGCCAGGCGTGGTGCATCTGCTCCTGGCCCTCTCATCACACACAAGAACATGGCCCACCAAGGACAATCCATCAGCTCCCATCTGGTGTTCAGCTCCAGGATGGATGGGGAGCCCTAGCCGGACCATAGAAAGACAGGGGGGTGTTCTTTGGTGGAAACTGCTGGAGCTTCAGCCTCTGCTCCCACCTCCACCCCCACGCTAAGGGGTTCAAAAGTGGTGCCTGACCCCAGGTAAACAAAGTAGCCGAGCTGAGGCCAGAGTGGGACTGATCCTAAGGAAAGAGCAGATTTCTCTTCTGCTCTAGGGAGATTCCCCTAGGAAAAGCAGCTGGGGTGGGGCGATACAAGCACTACCCCTCAGCCCATGAATAACGGGCAACTGGGACTTTGGGAGCCAAGGGACTGGTGTATCTTCCTGGAGATCAGAAAGGGGCAATGGAGAAGTTGTACCAAAGTCAATGTCATGGCTGGGTTAAGGGCAGCCAGACCTACTGGTCAGAGCCAGAGTCCACACTCACATGACAGGAGTGGAGAGTCAGCCAGGTCAGGATACTGGAAGATGAGCAGCAAAAGACAAACTTGCGATCACCACCACAACTCAGATGCCAGGAAATCAAGCCAGGGGAGCGGCAGCAGAACCAGGCAGCGCACAGTCCAGAACCGGGAGCAGGCCTGGTGTTCAGTCAGCTTCGTGTTCCTGCTGCTGTCTTACGTAGGGCCAGGGGGCCAGTGAGCTTTCCTGGGACTCCTCCAATAGGACCTCAGGAGTGGAGCCTCAAACTGGGGCTGAACTTCATGGGTCCGAGGTAAGCAATTTTCAGCAGGCTTCCAGGTGGAGGGTTGGAGTGTGGCTGCTCCCATGAACCCTGCAGACCCGGGTTGGAGACCCCTGGGTCGTGACAGTGAGTGATCTCTCCCTGCTCAAACCTCCTGCAGCAGGAAACAGTCTCCAGGATCCTGGACACTGCCTCTGAGAATAAAATGAGGATATCATGATGAGAAATAGTGCTCTGTACCAGGGCTGGGATCCAGGGACAGGGAAAGCTCCCAGACAGGCTATGCATCGGGGATGCCATTTCTCCCCCAAGAGACCCACACGCCCCAAGAAGTAAATGGCTCTTACCTCCATGAGGGACTGGGGTCTTCCATCTAAGCCTCTTTGAGAGCCGGCATTGCTGGGACGAGGTGACCTGTCCCCACTGCTCCCTGACGTGGCTCAGCTACAGGAAGCGCCCGTCTGGGAGGCTGTGCCAGATCCCAGGGCCTGAAAGACAGCTGGAAGGAGGCTCCTATTCCTGTGACACCCAGAGACCCCATAGAAGGGCCAAGGGGAGAATAAAGGGCAGAAGGTGAAGCTAGCCCTGAGCCTCTGTCCCACCCCCACCTCCTCAAAAGTGGAGCTTTCCGAGCCCCAGTGGGGCTGTGGCCCTGACACAAGGGCTTTTCTG
Source organism: Chrysemys picta bellii (assembly GCF_011386835.1). Lineage (NCBI taxonomy): Eukaryota > Metazoa > Chordata > Testudines > Emydidae > Chrysemys > Chrysemys picta. The sequence continues at coordinate 7,768 of NW_027054921.1, read as the reverse complement.
CACCATATGGGGCAGGGAGAGCTCTGCCTGGGCGCAGCGGGAATGAGCGGGGGTAGACCAAGGATAGGGAGGAGGGGAGTGGGTGCAAGGGAAAGAGGTCCTGCCCCATATGAAGGAATTTGGGGGGCAGAGGGAAGAACCCTGCTCCACAGAGAGGGGAGAGAGTTTCTGTGAGTGCCAGGAGGCTCCATTTCCCCTTCTCACTCTCCCAATCAGAGGAAGAGGGCCACTCCAGCTGGCCCAGTCTGGTCCTGACCAGAGTCTGCAGGGTAGCAGTGGGCCCACAATAGGGCTGGGTGGTTTTGACAAGGTTGGGACTCACCAGCATGGCGCCTCCCGCTGGTCGCTCTGGGAATGAGCTCAGTCCATGGGGAACGCCCTCTGCTGGCAGCGTCCCATCCGTCTCTTGTCCTCCCTTGGCATCTGGAGCCGCGTTGCTCACCGCTTGACACTGCCTCCAGCAGTGCCCACTAGTCCATCCTCACCCCATTCCAGGGGCGGGGGTTAGCAACAGGCCTTGCACCTGCCTTGATGGCCAACTGCAACCCCCAAAGTCTAGCCCCTTGTCTCAAGGGCCGGTTACAATTTGTCTCGGCCATCGGATGGCCAGATGCAGTACTGCCCAGCCCGAGATGCTGGTCTCCTGCTCTGGAGACAGACCTTCCCCCATGAAATTCTGGGACACACTACCTGCTGCTCTCCTGGGCAGCCATTATATAGGGCCTAGCCTAGCCCTGATTGGCTGGCTCTAATCTCGGCCCTGATTGGCTCTCAGTAGGCCCTTCCCTGATTGGAAGACGGCTTGCACAGCCATTCTGGCCTACTCTAGTTCCCTCTCACATGGGGGTGGGGCAGCCGTCCCACCACAAACCCTCCCCCTTAAAAAATGCTCACGGGGGAGGGGAGGAAAGGGGTCCCTATAACCCCAGCTTCCTTCGTAGTGGGGCCTGCAGGGCATCCCTTTCCTCTCACAGGCCCGCCAAAGTCTGGAGTCAGCAGCTTCCCAGCTGTAGGGTCTGGGTTCGCACTGTTGAACGCCCTGGTCCTACGTGGGTTCCTACTTCTGTTTGGGTTCCCACATGGGCCCTCCTGGCTCCTATGTGGGTTCCCTCATTTCGGTGGGGCCTCTCTGCCCCAGCCCCTTTCTCTCTAGGGGCCTCCGTCTTCACCACCTCTTCTCTGTGGCTAGTCTCTGACCGAGCCCTTGTCTCAGACACTCCTCCTTTCTGCCTCAGGGGGCAGTGCCTCTTTAGATGTCCCCGTTGGTGGCAGTGGAAGCACTTTCTGGGTCTTCCCCCTGCCACATCCCTACTCCTGCTTGTTTGGGCCCTAGCCCTTCCTTCTGGGCTGGCCTGGGCCTTGGGAGTCCTGTAGGGGCACTCTCTCTTCAGGTGCCCTGGCTCCCCACAGACCCAACAAGCTGGGGGCCCCCCTGTTACTCTCACAGGGGGTGCCTTTTCTAGGTGGGGTCTCTCTGCCCCATCCCAGGAGGGACACTCCCTCCTTTAGTGTCCCTGTCACCTACAGGCGAAGCAGTTCAGCGTTCCTGGCCTCTCGCCCTCGGTGACGGATCTCTTGTTTGGTCTGGGTGCCGACCTCCCCAGCAGCCAGAACAACTCCCTCTGCTGTTCGGCAAGCCGAGCCACCCAGGCCCTCCAATAGAAGTCTCTTTTCTCCACCATTTTGGACTCTCCATGTGGCACAATCTGCCTAGTCCGCTTGATGGTGTCCTTCTTCAGGCCACTTCCCTCCAGCAGTGCCCCCTAATCCATCCTCATCTCCTTCCGGCGGGGAGGAGGAAGCAGGTTAGCAACAGTCCTTGCACATGCCTCAGCGGCCAACCAAAACCCCCAAAGTCTAGCCCCTTGTCTCAAGGGAGGTTGCAGTTTGACTCAGCCACCACATGGCCAAGTGCAGTACAAGAGGGAACAGGGGGACCCAGGCCCACCAACTATCCTGGGTCCAAACCCAGGGATCCTCTAGTGGCAGTCTCCCTGCTCTCCCCTTGTCCAACTGTCCCTGGGCCACTTCTCCTCTTGGCCCTCTAGGCCCTTTCTATCAGGGCCCGCAGTCTGGCAGGTCTTGGGCCGGAGCTGTAGTATGCTCCCTTCAGCCTGCCCAGCACTGCTCTTTTGGAGATGCTGGTCTACTGCTCTGAAGACAGACCTTCTCCCATCAAGGTCTGGGGGATACTGCCTGCTGCTCGCCTGGGCAGCCTTTATATAGGGCCTAGCTTAGTCCTGATTGGCTGGCTCTAATCTCGGCCCTGATTGGCTCTCAGTTGGCCCTTCTCTGATTGGCTACCAGCCTCTGCAGCCGCTCTGGCCTACTCTAGCGCCCTCTTGCATGGGGGTGGAGCAGCCGCCCCACCTCAGCGATCAGCTGTCGCAACCAGGCTGTGGCCTGGGCTGCGGGGCTGGCTCCAGGCACCAGCGGAGGAAGCACATGCCTGGGGCGGCATTCCGTCCATTCTTGGGGCAGCACAGGCCGGGCGACTTTTTTGTTTTTTGTACTTCAGCAGTTCGGGTGGCGGCAGTCCGAGCTTTGTTGTTGTTGGTTTTTTTTCTGCTTTGGCAGTTCGGGTGGCAGCAGTCCAAGTGGTTGGGAGTTTTTTGGTTTTCTTTTTGCTCACTTTGGCAGTCCGAGCGCTGTTGTATTTTTTTTTTTTTTTGCTTGGGGCAGCAAAAATGGTAGAGCCGGCGCTGCTGGGCTGAGGTCGCTCAAGTGGTCAGCCCCTCAACACACTGTATCGGGGGTGGCTCAGGTCTGGGCGGGGCCCAAGCACCCCACAAACAACCAGACTTCAAGGGCGGGCCCTGGCCTGGGTGGGGACCCGGTGGCCAGCCAACAAACAGTTCCTGTCCTGGCCTAGAGCCCCCTTGCACCGTGTAGGGGGTCAGCCACCCGGGGTGGAGTGGCAGGGGGACGCGGTCCCACCCTCCTCCCCCGCGTCCCAGCCCAAGGCGCTGGCAGGGGCAGGATTGGTTGCCCCTGCGTCGGCGGGGATCCAGCCGCAACACGCCGACTGAGCCGCGCCGGGCTCTGCAGCCAGCAGCTCCCGGGCTGCCCCTGGGCTACTTCCTGCCTCCCCGGGGTTTGGTATCTGCGGCCTCCAGGCCTCTTCCGGCTCCTTGGGGTAAACCGCAGCGGGTACTCCGGGCCAGTCCTCGTCCATGTCTGGGGTTAGGGTTAGGGGACTCTGGAGAACAGGCCAAGTGTCCTCCTCTGTTGCGGGCTGTCCCCCAACTGTGGTGAAGGGCCGGCCTTTTATATTTCCGACCCCACGCCCCGGTCCTTATGGCAAGGGGGGCGGGGCGATATAGGCTCCGCCCTCCAAGGGGCGTGTAGGGCAGCCCTCGCTCTCCCGCTCGGAGGGAGGCCGCTCAGTTGCAACAGCGTCTACCAGAGGCCCCGGTGGCCAGCCAACAGGCGAGGGGGGTGGGGCGATATAGGCTCTGCCGTCCAAGGGGCGTGTAGAGGGGCCCTCGCTCTCCTGCTCGGAGGGAGGCCGCTCAGTTGCAACAGCGTCTACCAGAGGCCCCGGTGGCCAGCCAACAGGCAAGGTGGGTGGGGTGATATAGGCTCTGCCCTCCAAGGGGCGTGTAGAGGGGCCCTCGCTCTCCTGCTCGGAGGGAGGCCACTCAGTCTCACTACACTCCCCGTTTAGAGGGAGCAGGAGTTGCTGGTGGCCTTGGAGGCAGAATTCCTGCAGCGCCTCCGGCACTTGGCGCAAGTGCCGGATGATGTGAAGTTGATTCATTATGTTGGCCGTGACGACCTCCTGCTGCAAGGGAACGAGGACCTGTCAGAGACTCAGATGCCCCCGTGGAATCAGGGGGAATTAAGGGCACCTGGGACCAGCAGCAATTCCACCCAGCACCCACGCACCTCTGAGGGATGAAGTCCCCCTCCTGACCCCCAGAATGGAGTCTTGTTTTCCTTTTAAGGGACCTCCAGTGCCAACAACCTCCTTGTAGGGGGAGCTCCTGCCACCTCCCAGCCAGTGCCCCTGACAGCTGTTCCACCTCCAATCCACAGCTCAAGTTCTCTGACCCCTCTCCTCCACCCCCACCCAGGTTGGGCAGGGAGGGGGCTCTAGCGGGGCGGGGGGCGGAGGGATTCTGGCAGCAGTGAAGTGGGATGTGGGCAGCTTGAGACCTTTCCCCAAGTCATCCCAGCCACTGAGGCTGAAGCCGCAGGATGGCAGCCCTGGTGAATGGGGCAGATCAGCAGCCCCTGCTGACTGAATCCTCCCGTTCTCTCTAGAGCGAGTCCAGCCCTGCCGGCAGCAGGACGAGCTTCCCCCGCCCATGTGCCTCAGAACTGCCCGCTCAGTCGCCATCACCCCTCAGTCCTTGGCCTCCCAGGCTGCCAGTGATGGGAACAACTCTGGGTGGTGGCACGGGTGACAGGAGAGGCACGCAGAGGGCACGTAGAGGACTCTGCTGCCCTTCCCAAGAACAGAAGTCCGTGCTGTGGCAATGCTTGTCAATCATTAGCCTTGCTAACGAGCTGGGCTGGAGCTGCTCCGGGAACAAGCTGGCTCCCTCCTGCTCATGGAGGTGAATTCATCTCCCTTCCCAGGAGCACCTGCTCTCACTCTCATTCCCCACCGGTTGCCTTGCTGCCAGGCCGGCGAATGGCCAGAGGATGGGAATGAGGCCTGGGCCCCGCCCCAATCTCCTGAGTCTAATGCAGCTGCTCACCTTGCTCCCCATCAGCTGCTCGGCTTGCCCCAGGAGGGAGTAAGTGAGGAGCAGCCCAGCCTGGCTGACACGCAGCTGGGGGTCGTGCATGGCCAGCACTGTTGTCTGCAGGAAGAAGCTTCTCTGCCCCTCCGAGAACAATTTGGCAAAAACCTGAAACCAACCAGATGTGAGGCTTCAGCAGATTGCCCTGAACCAGGCTCCAAATCCTGGCCTAGAACGGCAACTCTGTTGCGTGGCTCCAGGAGGCAGTCACCTGCCCTGCAGAGCTGTGCCATGCCCTGGCAGAGCGTCCTTACCTCCCCCACCCTGGCTGTGTTCTTATAGCCGAGGAGCCTGTTGTCCTGGTGCCAGTCCCAGCACCAAAGGTATTCGACCTCATGGATGTTCAGGTCTGGGAAAGAGAGAGACACATACACATTGGTCATTCTGGTTGCAGGGCTTGTGTCCTTCCAATCCCATATGTGGCTGCACAGTGGGCAGAGCCCAACAGAACTGCGGGGGTAGTGGAGAACACAGAAAGAGATAGAGAGAGACTGATCCGCCAGCCGGGGTCACTCGGAGAGAAATTGGCTGGGGTCCCAGTCTCACTCGTCTAGCCGGGTTCCTTACCCCTCTGGCGCAGCAGGAGCTGGTAGAGCCGGTAAACCCCCTCCCTGGCCTGCTGGCTGATGTCCTCGTCTGGGTCACCTACGAACAGAGCCAGCTGTGCCACGTGGTGGCCCATCCTGGGGAATTCGGCTGAGTTCTAATGGAAGGGAGAGGGAGAGGGGACTCCATCAGCATTTTCCTGTCAGCTCCCAGTCCCCGCCTGGGCCAGGACTCTCCTTCCCCTCAGCCCCTCTGCAGGAGATGCTAGAGGACAGGAGCTAGAGCTGAATCCTTAGTTATCTCTGCCCGCAAGGGAGCCCGGAGAACAGAGATGTGGGCAGGGCCCTCCAGGAGGATTTGCTTCCCCAGCTGCTCCAGGATGACAAGAAGGCAAGAACCTGGAGCATGGTCTCCTTACAAGCGAGAGTCGCCACTTAACCAGGACAAGAAGAACTTGTCTCAAGCCAGGCTCATTCTCTGCTCTGACTCTGCCTCCCCAAGAGGAACACTCCTAGCCCACAGCCCCTGCAGCAGCAGATCCTCCAGCCCGTTGGAGCCGGCCCCCCTACGCCTGGAGTCAGGAAGCTGGGCTCAGAGGCCACTTACGTCAAAGTCAGGGAGGGAGATGACGGATGTGAGCAGGGCCGCGCTGCTCCTGATGGCCCTGGCTCTCTCTCGTGGCACCGTGGACACGGTCCAGTAGTTAATGTGCTGTGGGGAAAGGAGGCAGCTCAGGATTGATGAGGGGGTGCATGTGTAGTGCTAATGGCCCCCCCCCCATCCCAAGGGGGCTGAGACATTGCATGCGGTGAGGGTGGAATATCAGATTCATTGACTGCAGAGCTTTAGAAGGGACTCTTGCCCCCAGGACGATGCTTGTATCCTGCAGGTCACAACTTGTCATTGTCTCTCCAGATTGGGACAATGCTCGGTGTCGGGGCTGGTCCCATCCTCCCTGAACTCCTGATTCCTGAACAGCTCCCCAGGAAGGAGACAGACCCCTCCCCCCTCCCTGGCTCTCAAGTCCTTGGCTGGGTGAAGGGACTGAGTGTGAGCACAATCCCCCCAGGAATCTCGGGGCCCGTCAGAGACAAGGGCTGATTCTCTGGGGCCCTCCTGTTTCTCTAGGAATGAGGCTGTGGCTCTTCTCTGAGGACCATCTTCTGGATCTCCCAGGAGGGGTTCAGATTCTCACTCCCCAAGCCAGCCGGGGGCCCTGTGGTTAGTGCTCAACACAAGCAGGCAGAGCTCTGGCTTGAAGTCCCAGCTCCTTCCTCTGTCCTTCAAGGAGGAAAGGCCTGACCCTGCATTGCACTGACTGCTCTGACCAAGGATGGCCACTGGGGGCCCAGCTAGGAGGACAGACTGGAAAATGGATCTAAGAGTTAAGGTAAAATTGCCCCCACCCCCTCATCGGGCTCACCTCCAAGATGTAGTGGAGCTTGTCCGTGTCTGGGGTCTTTGCCAGCAGGTTCCCCAGCATGGCGTCCAGGAGGTCTGGTATGACCCTATGCAGATCCTGCAAAGCAAGGGAGAGCCATGGGTCAGAGTTAGGGAAAGTGGGGCTACACCTGCCACAGGATGGGAAGAGGGGTCTCTGGGAAGCACTGGTGAGACCCCCAAACACATTTCCTGGCCTCTCTCATTCACATCCCACTGCAGGCAATTAGCAAGGATTCGGGCAGGATAACAGCTGGCTGATCTACCTGGACTTGGTTGATGTCCGTCTGCGTGCCCAGGGTGAAGACTGCGCGGAGGGTGGCTCGGAGGAGGTGGGTCTCCAGCTCCGGCTCCAGGGCAGGTGTTATGGTGCTGGCAAGAGAGAGGAGCCGGTATTAGACTGTGCAGTGCGGGGGTGGGACTGGCACCAACACGGACGTGAAACTGCAGGGAAATAGGCAGAGGCTGGCGAGAATGGCAACTGAGGCACTGAGCCAGGGAATGATAAGGCCAAGGTTTCCCAGACAGTGGCAGGGCAGGAATGGCGCCTGTTCCCTGGACCCTGCTGCCCCTCCTGTATCTGATCCTGGGAGTCAGCCTCTCCCCAAAGCCATTGCAATGTGACTGGAGTGAAAAGAAAAGAGCAGCCAGGAGAGGGAGTGACCCTTCCTGCCACCTCTGCCAGAGGAGCCCCCCTTGAGGGGTGAGCTGGGAGTGGGAGGGGCAGTGACTCCCAGCCATGGGCCTGAGCAGCACCGGGGTTAGGAGAACCGGGCGGGAGGGTCTCGGTACCTGAGGTTGGCCACAGCAATGAGGGAGTTGGCCAGGACGGCGTCGGGTGGAGAGTTAGGAGGAATCTCCTCAATGAGCTCCTGTGAGACGCAAAGGAGACAAAGGAGCGGGTGAGATTCGGGCCTCACTGACACTCCCCAAGGAGGAGATTACACAGCCAGCAGGATCCCCCCAGCTGCCTCCCGCTCCTCCGATTCCTGCCCACTAGTTCTCCCATCTCCTCTCCCCAATCTTCAGCC
>NW_027054920.1:0-9248 GCF_011386835.1 Chrysemys picta bellii | reverse complement strand
GCCTACATCCAGGAAAGTGGCTCTGGTTGCATCAGATGCCTCTTCTGCTCTCCCTTAAATAGTCTTTTTTCTGGTAACTTGGTCCTCCATCCAGATCCCTGTTTAGTCCATCCCTTCTGGGGTTATGAAGTCCAACAGAACTACTGTCTAAATGTCTTCTCTGGATAGTGTTCAGTCCAATGATGGAGCTCTGTGCCACTATACCTGTAGTAGGTAGGGGAATCAGCTGCACTGTGTTCCAGCTGAGGGATCCTAAAACCAGCAATCCAGGTCTGCTCAATCCCCATTCCAGTTTCTGTTCCCCTGGGCTCCTTCTTGCCCAGCCTCTCTCTCTCTTCCCTTGCCTGTTTCTAGGTTTACCATGGAAGCCTTCTCTACTCCCCATGGATACTTCACCCCCTCCTAGCCTCTTGTTAGATTGCTTTCTTCAGGGCAAGATCACATGTCTTTTTCTCTGGACTTCCTCCTTGTCCCTGATGACCTCCCTCATCCCAGGGAGTGACTGTAGCCTCCTTTCCCTGCAGCCCTTTTCTGCTTTCAGCCTCCTGGCTTTATAGTGCTGGTCCAGCCCTTCCCCAGCGGGGCTTCACTCTTAATTAGCCCTGGCCCTCCCTCTCAAAGGTGATGCTGGGTAACCTAATTGGCCTCTCAGGCCCTTGTTAATCCTAAAAGGGATGGTGTGGGATGCACACCTCATCACAGAGAATTAGGCTCATAATGACTAAAGTGCTTTTGCAAATTTTTCTTGATAACTCCTTGCTTCAGTTACATTGCTACAAACTCCACATCAGCAATCAACTGTTCACCAGAATTTCAAATTCTGTGAAATAAGAGTCTGAACTCTCATTAGAGTACTGTGGTATATGAAGACAGGAACCATAATCTGGTACCACGTACAAGCTAACTTCTCCTAATTATTCATATACTATTACATTTTTACTCCCAAGAGCTGTTCATATACCTCCAAAAATGACCAAGGCTGCAAAGGCCTTCTCTAATACCTTTTGATTATGCCAGCGTGCTGCAGCCTCACTTGCATGTATGTTGTTTTGCTCTTGTTTTATAACATCTTTCTGGGAAAAATCACTACAAAAGATAAATTGCATTAATTGTATTTTCCTTTAACCATCCTTTTTCTGGTCAGTTTAAAACCCCAATTCTCACAAGTCATATAGATTTTCAAACAAATGTAACCCTTCTGCCCATCTAAGTTGGCAGCAACAAGGGCCAGGTTCTGTATCTAGAGTAGCAGCCGTGTTAGTCTGTATCCGCAAAAAGAAGAACAGGAGTACTTGTGGCACCTTAGAGACTAACATGTTCCATTCTATATGCATCCGAAGAAGTGGGCTGTAGTCCACGAAAGCTTATGCTCTAATAAATTTGTTAGTCTCTAAGGTGCCACAAGTCCTCCTGTTCTTCTTTTTGTTCTGTATCTAGGGGTTCCGTTTCAATAACGCAACGCAAAACCGGCTCGAGCCCCCACCCAGTGACCTGGGACAATTACATACCACCCCCTGGGTGCCTCTAAGAGGCAATACTTCCCCTCTCGCAAGCACGGAGTCTGAGTGTAACAGAAAATGTTTAATAACATGAGGTAAACGACATCAGCATTAAATTGGAAAAACACCACAAACAGGATTCATAACACAAACCATGAGCAAAAAACCCACCCCAGCAAGTTGGGCTGTGTCCTTTCCCTTGGGTTCTTGAAACCAGCAACCCAAGGATCACCGAAGTCCCAAAAGTCCAACAACCCCCCCAAAGTCTCTGTCCCTGGTCAGTGCAGCCCCGGAGTTCAGGGGGGGGGGGGGGGGCACGCAGGGTGTTAAGGGGCACCTTACATGATCCAAGGCCGACGGGGTTCCGCCGCAGCCTTCACCACGAGCCGCTTCACTCCACCAGCTGCCCCGTGAGCTGCTCCCGCCGTCCCACGAACTGCTCTGGCAGCTGCTCCACTCTGCTCACCAACCTGTGAGCCGCTCAGCTCTGCTCCACTTCAGCCGACCTTGGGCCGCTCCCACAAGGCTCCGCTCTGCTCTGCTAGCTGTTCCTCCAGCCGCTCCGCTCACCGACCTGTGAGTCGCTCAGCTCCACTCCAACCGTCCCCGCAAGGTTCCACTCTGCTAGCTGCTCCACCAGCCGCTTAGCAATATAGCTTCAGGCTCCCCCACTAGTTAACACAGCCTCAGTGATCTCAGCTCGTAATAACTTTAGCTCTTTTGTGATTTCAGCTCTTAGCAATTTCAGCTCATAGTAGGGGAGCCCCAGGGCTAGTGCACCATTGGCCCAAAGTGAATTCAGCTCAGCAGCCTGTAACTAGACTTCTAATGGAATCAAAGTTAGCTCTGACATTCAACAGTGGAGAGAGGCAGCAGTGCAATTGGTCTTTCAACCCCTCAGAGAGGGGCCCATACCATTAGGTACAAACACCTGTCCCCATCCTCTCTCTATTCACTAGGTTTTGTAACCCATGCCCCTTGTCAAGCAAGTGCTACTTAGGTAACGGTGAAGGACTCACTCAGTCCTTCTGTCATACAACAGTTTCACTGGCCTTGATTCACAGAATCAGGGTAACAAAACTTTATTCTTCCTGTCCCAATAACAGAGAAAATTGGGGATCCCACACCAGCCAAAGTAACCACTTTCAGTTGCTGTTGTTTCATGCCAGGCGGGTGGGTGTGCCTATGCAAACAAGATCAGCCCCTGGAGTTCTTTTCCACACTCACCATAATTCACCACCAGATGTCAGGGTAGAGCTCATCCTGACTCTGCTTACACAAATAAGGAAATGATTGGCAGTTTCTTAACTTTCAGGATAAAACTCATCTTAACTGGAAACACTTTAGCAATTTGCATATATTGACAATTGCTGATCTCTGGTATCTCCAATGCACAAATAGACACAGATACAGGCCAGGAAAAAATAAGTTTCCCAAAGTACTGTAAAATATGGGAACAGTTAATATTTTAAATGAATGGTAATCTCTTGATTTTTGCCCTTATTTTTAACTTTGTTTTATAACGTAAATACAATATAGGGTCATTGATGTTAAAAATTTTCAACATTTGTTCAGTTCTACAGTGTTTCTTCTTAGAGGAGGGAGTAACTGCAAAATCTCTGATACCACTGCCTGATAACTGTAGATAAATGTTGATATTTTAATTACATCAAATATGGGTAAAAATGTTGTATATCTCCAAGATATATATGCAGCCCAGTTTATGACTTATGACCTGTACCTATACCTACAGATACAATATTATTATCAGTTAGATCCTGAGTAGCATTTTATAGATCTGCATTGTGTATTATTCATGCCAAATGCTCAGTAAAATCGAAGGTACAAATCCCCCCAGAGAGATAATACTTTTAACATTTTTTTTATTTTTAAAAGGAAACATCCATGAGACATTTTGTTGTCAGTTTAATTATATCATTCAGGAGAATCAAAATGATGGCATTTTACTTTTAATTTTTTCAAATTTTGTTTAAAAGCATCTTGCCAGTATTCTAGATGCTTGCCTAGGCAAATAACATATAAAACATTTAAAGGATGAAAATAAATAGAAAGACCATTCAAACCACCCTGAATACACAAAATATAAAGTGACCAACTGTACATGAAGATTAATCTTCACCATCAGACCACCTGCTGAATCAGGCACCAGAGGAACTCAAACCTGGGCAGCTCATATCCTAGGGGAAGGACACTAACCATCACGGTGGCTCTTTTAGGAGGGGTCTGTCTTTGGATGTGTTCTTTGGATGGAAGTTCTGAAAGGTCTCCATTTCATTCTGATGTGGAACAAAAAAAATTCAAACTTGCCAAAATTTTTGTGAAGTGGATTCTTGTTTTCTGGCCAGCCTGACTTCTTGCTTCCTCACCCCAGGACCTTGTGGCACCTGAGAATTCTGCTGATTTACCTGTGTTCTGTCTTCCCTGGCTCTTAAGATGTGTCATAAACATTTTAAAATGAAAAAAATAAAATTAAATTAAAAAATACTAAGGACATTACTGGACATTAAACTGTAGTTAAGATTGAGACCATACTCCAGACTGAAGAGTCAAAGCCCTTATCATTTCATAGCTGTTAGAGAAACCAACAATAGCTCTGCTAAAGATCTGCTTTTTGTAATTGAAAGAGTTCAAAAGTCCTCTGTCTTTTCATGTCATGCATTATCAGTTCAGAGAAGCAGGTATGAAAATACCACACAATACTAAGTTACACAGATACCCTCCCACCAACAACACAGGAAGAAGAACTCCACATGGACTCCTCCTGAGGGTCGAAATGACAGTCTGGACCTATACATAGAATGCTTCCGCCGACGTGCACAGGCAGAAATTGTGGAAAAACAACATCGCCTCAGAAACCACCCTGACATTATCATCAAAGAGGCTGATAAAGGAGGTGCTGTTGTCATCATGAACAGGTCTGACTACCAGAAGGAGGCTGCCAGACAACTCTCCAATACCCAATTCTACAGGCTGCTTTCCTCAGATCCCACTGAGGAATACACTAAGAAACTACACCATCTACTCAGGACACTCCCTACACTAACACAGGAACAAATCAACATACCCTTAGAGCCCCGACCGGGGTTATTCTATCTACTACCTAAGATCCACAAACCTGGAAATCCTGGACGCCCCATCATCTCGGGCATTGGCACTCTCACTGAAGGACTGTCTGGATATGTGGACTCCCTACTCAGACCCTACGCCACCAGCACTCCCAGCTATCTCCGTGACACCACAGATTTCCTGAGGAAACTACAATGCATTGGTGACCTCCCAGAAAACACCATCCTAGCCACCATGGATGTAGAGGCTCTCTACACTAACATCCCACATACAGATGGAATACAAGCTGTCAGGAACAGTATCCCTGATGATGACACAGCACAACTTATTGCTGAGCTCTGTGACTTTATCCTCACGCACAATTATTTCAAATTTGGTGACAATATATACCTCCAGACCAGTGGCACCGCTATGGGCACCCGCATGGCCCCACAATATGCCAACATTTTTATGGCTGACCTGGAACAACGCTTCCTCAGCTCCTGTCCACTCATGCCCCTTCTCTACCTACGCTATATTGATGACATCTTCATCATCTGGACCCATGGGAAGGAGGCCCTGGAAGAATTCCACCAGGCTTTCAACAGCTTCCACCCCACCATCAACCTCAGCCTGGACCAATCTACACAGGAGGTCCACTTCCTGGACACCACCGTACAAATAAGCGATGGCCACATTAACACCACCCTATACCGAAAACCAACCGACCGCTACGCCTACCTTCATGCCTCCAGCTTCCACCCCGGTCACACCACACGATCCATCGTCTACAGCCAAGCACTGAGGTACAATCGCATCTGCTCCAACCCCTCAGACAGAGACCAACACCTACAAGATCTTCACCAAGCATTCTCAAAACTACGATACCCACACAAGGAAATAAAGAAACAAATCAACAGAGCCAGACGTGTACCCAGAAGCCTCCTGCTACAAGACAGGCCCAGAAGAGAAACCAACAGAACTCCACTGGCCATCACCTACAGTCCTCAGCTTAAACCTCTCCAACGCATCATCAGTGATCTACAACCCATCTTGGACAATGATCCCTCACTTTCACAGACCTTGGGAGGCAGGCCAGTCCTCGCCCACAGACAACCTGCCAACCTTAAGCATATTCTCACCAGCAACCACGCACCGCACCATAACAACTCTAACTCAGGAACCAACCCATGCAACAAACCTCGATGCCTACTCTGCCCACATATCTACACCAGCAACACCATCACTGGACCTAACCAGATCAGCTACAACATCACCGGCTCATTCACCTGCACATCCACTAATGTTATATATGCCATCATATGCCAGCAATGCCCCTCTGCTATGTACATTGGCCAAACTGGACAGTCACTACGCAAGAGGATAAATGGACACAAGTCAGATATCAGGAATGGCAATATACAAAAACCTGTAGGAGAACACTTCAACCTCCCTGGCCATACAATAGCAGATGTAAAGGTTGCCATCTTACAGCAAAAAAACTTCAGGACCAGACTCCAAAGAGAAACTGCTGAGCTCCAGTTCATTTGCAAATTCGACACCATCAGATCAGGATTAAACAAAGACTGTGAATGGCTATCCAACTACAGAAACAGTTTCTCCTCCCTTGGTGTTCACACCTCAACTGCTAGCAGAGCACCTCACCCTCCCTGATTGAACTAACCTCGTTATCTCCACACTGATATATACCTGCCTCTAGAGATTTCCATTACTTGCATCTGAAGAAGTGAGGTTCTTACCCACGAAAGCTTATGCTCCCAATACTTCTGTTAGTCTCAAAGGTGCCACAGGACCCTCTGTTGCTTTTTACAGATTCAGACTAACACGGCTACCCCTCTGATACTTAATACTAAGTTCATTATTTTTAAAAGGAAGTAAAAGTGGTCAGTTATAATATGCACTCAATATATTCTACACTTGACAGCTATTACATGTCTCATGTAACTTATCTTCCTGTTAGGTAATTTTGCATTTCTTTTAGTATCAATATTCATTTATGGAGGTTTAATGTAGAATACATAATGCAAAATAAGATCCTAGAGGGAGCACTAGGTGAAAAATATGTCACAAAATCCAAAGCTACAGGAAATTTGCATGATATCAGGTGTTGTTTCAAACTTCTGACTCATAATAGGTTTGCTGATAAGTTCATAAAAGTATTGAGCAGATGGTTTTGCATTTAAATTATTTATATTTTATATTTTTCAGGTTTTCAATGCCAAGAGAGTGGCAATTCAGAAGTTGTGAGTTACACCTTTAACTCATAGATTGCTCAAACCCAAAAGTCAAAGTGAACCATGAGGTATCAACCTACACACACCAAAACCAAGGAATATAGTTCACAAACCGCTAAATGGCACATAGATCTACCCCAGGTACTTATGTGACTCCATTACAGTAGTGTCAGAGCACCTCACAATCTTTAATGCAATAATCCTCATAGTGCCCTAGACATGGGACTATGGGACATTCTAGCGTAGGAACTCTCTCCTGTTGAAGTTGTTCCACAGTGTAGGAAATACAAAATTAGAAATTTGTTGTACCAGAGAGATAATGTCTTTATACTCAAATGGGTAGGACACTTATCTGAGATGTAGGGGGGTCTATGTTCAAATCCCTTCTCTACACCAAGCAGAGGGGAGAACTAAACTGGAGTCTCCAACATCCCAGGTGCAGACCCTAACCATGGGGCTAACAGTTATAAGGGAGGATGTCTCCTCCTTTCCTTCCCCTGCCAGCCGTTTTGTATGGAATTAGATGTGCTCTGAAAACCAGATCAGGCCCCACAATCAAGATTACATGGGGCAATGCCTATTTTCTGGATCTCACTGAGGCTCAGTTGGGAGATAATGCTGAGCATCCGAAGTGAGGCAGCTGTGCGCATGCTCAGTGCTGAAATTTAGGTGCTTTGGATTTTAAGGTGGAAACTGAGGCACGTTGGGGATTTAGGTGCCTACGGGGTTAAGTAGCTGCTGAGCAGGGATTTTGCTAATACCATTGGAACCTAAATATTGGGCTGAAGCACCTAATTCCCCATGTAAATATAGCCCTAACTGACTTGACCAAGGTCACACAGGAAGCCTTTGCCAGACCAGAAAATTGAGTTCTAGTCCCTTATGTTCTGGGTTAACACCCTAACACTAAGTTATCTCTCCTTTCTCGTCTATGTTTCATGAAACAGCTTAGATCATTTTAGTAGACATTTGGATCATTACTAGAATTTGCTGTCTCTCCTCCTAAATACTGATATCCATATTTTAACAGAACAGAGAGAATCATTAGAAAGTAGTCTTAGCACAAGTCTTATTAAGAAATATTACCTTCTAATAATTTTGATAGCAAGGGAAATGTTTCCTTTTTTGAGTTAATATTTTATGAGTAAGTGTATTTAAATATTTAAAGAGTAATTGATTTAAACTCTAAGCATCTATGGATTAATATTTCTTAACAAATTTTATTAGATTTATGTAACTTTAGCACGTTCGTGGCCAAGATGGAGTCTGCTCTGCAAGCAGCTCTGGCCAAGAAAAGGCATACACAGGAACTCAGCAGGGAAAGTCCCTTCTACTGGAGTGATCACAAATACACCAAAATAGTACAATGAATACAGGAAAGGGAAAATATTGATTTACAGAGGGATGAATGGAGAAAAACAACAGGGGGGAATATAGTGGAAGCAGTGAAACATGGTTACATCCAACACAAGGCCCCACAGGCCCAGTGGTATTACATGCTGAAAAGGCAGACACCAAGCAATGTGTCTGCACACAGAGTTCAGGAGTCCTGGGCACAGTTCCAGACCAGCAGTGAGTTTTGTGTGCTCCTGGTCATCTTCGGCACAGTAAACTTTCAACAACAAACCCCTCCAGTGCCCTCTCCTGCTGCTCTTTGCAAACCCACACAGAGTGACCGCCTCCCCACTTAGCTAGCTACAGCCTGCCTCCTTCTTCCCAATGCAAAGTCACAAGCCCCAGTTCTCACGGGCCCCAGACAGCTCTGGGCAGCAGAGATACTGGGTCCAGCTTTGGTTTGTCCTTCTCAGGCACAGCGTTCTTCCTGGCTCCTGTCCTCGGCCATCCCCCGTCGACCGCTCTGTCCCTTCTGGGCTTCGGGCTGATTCTTAGCTGCTTTACAATGTAAAGGTCGCCTCAATGTAGCCCTCTTGTCTGGAACTAAGACACACTCACCCTGTCCCTCTCCACTGCCCTGAACAATCATCACTTTCTCTCCATCAGGACAAGGTTTTAAAGGGGCCATGTTCTCTAAACCCCAAAGGGGTTACATTTTTAATAGAAGAAGGATTGCCAGTGCTTCATATTTCAGATCTCGGGGTCTGGTTTAAACTGCATGATATACTTATTATTAGATATAATTATTATTAGAACTGGTCAGAAAAAGGTAAATATTTTCTGAAATAAATAATAAATAAATAACAATTTTTAAAAATCGAGTTTCAGTTTTTTATCCTAAAATCAGAAAATGTTGAAAGAAACAAAATAATCTGTTTAAAAAGGCCATTTGATATAAAATAAATATTTGTAATGGAAAATGTCAACCATCTGTAGATATTAATGCAAAGTAATGCACATTGGGAAACATAATTCCCATTTAACATGTAAAATGATGGGGCCTAAATTAGCTTTTACCACTCAAGAAAGAGAT
>NW_027054919.1:0-9286 GCF_011386835.1 Chrysemys picta bellii | reverse complement strand
TCTCTTACATACAACGCAACTCCCCCACCTTTTCTGCCCTGCCTGTCCTTCCTGAACAGTTTATATTCATCCATGACAGTACTCCAGTCATGTGAGTTATCCCACCAAGTCTCTGTTATTCCAATCGCATCATAGTTCCCTGACTGTGCCAGGACTTCCAGTTCTCCCAGCTTGTTTCCCAGGCTTCTTGCATTTGTGTATAGGCACTTAAGATAACTCATCGATCGTCCCTCTTTCTCAGCATGAGACAGGAGTCCTCCCCCCTTGCGCTCTCCTGCTTGTGCTTCCTCCCAGGATCCCATTTCCCCACTTACCTCAGGGCTTTGGTCTCCTTCCCCCGGTGAACCTAGTTTAAAGCCCTCCTCACTAGGTTAGCCAGCCTGCTGGCGAAGATGCTCTTCTCTCTCTTCGTTAGGTGGAGCCCGTCTCTGCCTAGCACTCCTCCTTCTTGGAACACCATCCCATGGTTGAAGAATCCAAAGCCTTCTCTCCAACACCACCTGTGTAGCCATTCGTTGACTTCCACAATTCGACGGTCTCTACCCCGGCCTTTTCCTTGCACAGGGAGGATGGACGAGAACACCACTTGCGCCTCAAACTCCTTTATCCTTCTTCCCAGAGCCACATAGTCTGCAGTGATCCTCTCAAGGTCATCTCTGATCGCTCACCTTCCACATCACCGTCTTCTTAAGAACTTCCTCAACTGTTGCAGGAACT
Organism: Chrysemys picta bellii; assembly: GCF_011386835.1. Taxonomy (NCBI): domain Eukaryota; kingdom Metazoa; phylum Chordata; order Testudines; family Emydidae; genus Chrysemys; species Chrysemys picta. Next base: position 8,569 of record NW_027054919.1, on the reverse strand, counting down.
ACTCAGAGAAACCTGCAGATGTAAGCCTCAGTGAGCTCTCCCCAAGCGAACTCCCAGTCAAACTCCCGCTCTTAGCCTCTGCTGTTCGCCGCTCCTTCTCCAAGTCTCTCTTTGAGGACTGAGAGAGTATTAGGGTTCACGTATTTGAGTGCGAGCAGGAGACTCTTTCGAGTTTTTTCCTTTCCTTTTACTGATTTTACTAGAAAACAGACGTCCCTGTTGAGAAGGTAAGAGCCTCCAAGAGGTTTTGGAACCTGCTCAGTCTGATCCATCTGGTGCCAGCTGAATTCTAGGCATGGAAAACACTAGTTTAATGTGTCAGAATTTTATTCCCTCCCTGGGATTTTGTCCCGTAGAATCACTGGGGACATTAGGGTTTGTCCTTTTCGTTTTACCTTTTCCTCCATCCCTCCTTCCTTTCTCTTCATCTCTTACTTCTTTTGTCCTTTCTCCTGTTCCCCTCCCACCACCTATTAGAGGGGTGGATTATACCCATCAGTAGTATGTCCTGGATCTCCCTTTGTATAGCAGTTTTGTCATGAGGTGACTCCCGGTAGGGTGGGGTTCTAATTGGGTGAGCATTACCTGTGTTAATGGAGTGGTATGCCCGTTCGGTCCGTTTTGGAGTGGCTGAGAAAATTGGTGCAAAGCTTGTGCACAGCTCCTTGATCTGCTGTCGCTGCAGACGTCCAAGGGTCGTGGAGAGGTTCACCTCTTCTACGCCACCATCCTTTTTTTCTTCGTAATAGACACCTTTAGGCCACTTTGCGTTATTTGTTTTCTGGGCTGTAAACTGGCAAACCTTTAATTTTTTGGAATAAAAGGGCTTAAGAGAATTAACATGGTATACCTTGGGCTTTATGTTGGAGGTGGGGGAGGCTATGAGATAATTAACAGCTCCTAGGCGCTCCTGGACCGCGAATGGTCCTTTCCACGACGCTTCCATTTTATGGGCCTGGAGCGCCTTTAAGACCATGACTTGGTTTCCTACTTTGAAGGACCGTTCTCTGGAATGTTTATCATACCTTACCCTGTAAGGTTGATTGCCATACTGATTTTACAGAGATGATTTTTACCTTTTTCTTTAATTAAAAACCTTCTTTTTAAGAACCTGATTGATTTTTTCCTTGTTTTAGATCCAAAGGGGTTTTGGATCTTGATTCACCAGGAGTTGGTGGGAGGAAGGAGGGGAATGGTTAATTTCCCCTTGTTTTAAATCCAAGGGGTTGGATTTGTTTTCACCAGGGATTTGGTGAAGGTTTTTCAAGGTTTCCCAGGGAGGGAATCCATTGAAAATGGTGGCAGCCGAACCAGAGCTAAGCTGGTAATTAAGCTTAGAAGTTTTTATGCAGGCCCCTACATTTGTACTCTAAAGTTCAAAGTGGGGATCTCAGTCCTGACATGGTGGCTAAAGAAGGAGCCTCTCCACCCCCCCCAGGATACTTGAAGGAGACTGAAACAAAGGACAGTAACTACAGGGGGTGTGAGTGATTGCTGGACCCAGGCTAAAAGGAGGCCTTTTGCTCTTTCTGAGCATTTTTTAGGTTTTCTTTAGCAAGGGCTAAAGAGTGTCGGAGGGTGCTTTGTAGGTTGCTTACAAAGTTTAGAATGTTAGTTCCTGGAGAAGGCGTAAGCCCCTCCCATTGCTGTTTCACCAACTGTAATGGCCCCTTAACCTCGCGGCCATACACAAGTTCAAATGGTGAAAACCCTAAACTGGGATGTGGTACAGCCCTGTAGGCGAAAAGCAACTGCTGCAACACTAGGTCCCAATTATTGGAGTGTTCATTTATGAATTTACATATTATGGCCCCCAAAGTTTTATTAAACCTCTCCACCAGGCCATTGGTTTTATGGTGGTAAGGGGTGGCAACCAAGTGATTCACCCCATGAGCTTCCCACAGGTTTTTCATGGTCCCTGCCAGGAAATTAGTTCCCGAATCTGCAAGGATGTTGGAGGGCCAATCTACCCCGGCAAAAATGTCTGTTAATGCCTGGCACACACTTTTAGCCCTGGTGTTGCTTAAGGGTACTGCTTCCGGCCATCGGGTAACAAAATCCATGAAAGTCAGTACGTACTGCTTTCCTTTGGGTGTCTTTTTGGGAAAAGGACCCAGAATATTCACAGCTACGTGCTGAAATGGGACCTTAATTATGGGTAGTGGCTGGAGAGGGGCTTTAACCTGGTCTTGGGGCTTTTCCACTCGTTGGTACACCTCACAAGACCGGACATAATTAGCAACGTCCTTGCCCATTCCCTCCCAGTGGAAGGACTTCCCCAACCGGTCCTTGGTTCTGTTCACCCCAGAATGGCCACTGGGATGATCGTGGGCTAAGCTCAAGAGCTTTACCCGATACTTAGTGGGAACTACCAACTGTCTTTGAGGATGCCAGTTTTTCTGGTGCCCACCAGAAAGAGTCTCCTTGTATAAAAGTCCTTGTTCTATAACAAACCGGGATCGGTTAGAAGAGCTAAGAGGCGGTGGGGTGCTCCACGCCGCCGCCCAAACTTTCTGAAGGCTGTTATCTGCTTCCTGCTCGGCCTGGAACTGTTTCCTTGATGCTGGAGACATCAGTTCCTCCTTGGATTGTGGACTGGGGCTTGGTCCCTCTGGAAGTGATGCAGGTGCTGGGGCTGTTTCCATTGACTGTGATCCGCTGTCCACTGGTGCACTATGTGGTATCTCAGGCTCTGGCTGAGCCTCTTGGGTAGGGTTATCTGCTGCTTCCGCCAGGTCAGGCTCGCTGGTGCCCTCTGGCGTTGGAGTTGTAGACGGGTTTGCAAGCGCTGGACTAAGTGCTGGCAATGGTCCTGGTGCTGGTTGCGTTGCCAGTTCCGGTTCTGGGACTGGCTTTGGCTGGGTCTCTGGGATTGGATTCACTACGGCTGTTGCAGTCGTTGGCAGGGGATCCGGTTCCACCACCTTTGTCTGGGTCTCTGGTAACACAGCCGGGGCCCTGGTGGACGGCTCAGGAACAGGGATGGGGGTGAAAGCTTGCTTAGCCTTTGCTACTTCCAGTTCATGCTTCCTTTCTTTTTCTCTCTCCTCCATCTCTTTTTTTTTTCAGCTCCATTTCTTTTTCTTTCAACTTCATCTCTCTCTTGTGGGCCTCCTCTTTGGCTTTTTCTTCTCTTTTTCTCTGCTGTGTCTTGAGTTTTGTTAATTGAAGCAGTCTCTGATGTTTTCTTTCATTTTCTTCTGCTTTTAGTTTGGCCAGTTCTATTTTTTTAGCTACTTCTTTGGTAGTCATTTTCCTGTTTTCTTGTGCTGGGTCACCCCCTCTGCAGTTGACTGAAACTGGGAAGCTCTCAGCTCTGGCTGCTGCTGAGTTAAGAGAGACTTTCTAACTAGCTACTCCCAAGGATGTAAAAAGAAAAAAAAACCAATTCAGCTTGTAAATTCCTTTTACCCTGTCGTTTGCTCATTTGAACACTTCTCTTAACAAAGGACCTTGTTAAAAAAACTTAACACCTCTGCCTTCAGGCAAGGAGAGATAAGATATGCATCTATCTCCAGCTCTGCTTTTCAAGCAGCTAGAAAGAAAAAAAAATCTCACTGGCTTTGGGTTTAAAATGATCCCACCGCTTCCACCATGTCAAGGCTGTATCCCCACTTTGAACTTTAGGGTACAAATGTAGGGGCCTGCATGAAAACTTCTAAGCTTAACTACCAGCTTAGCTCTGGTCCGCTGCCACCGTCCCAAGGCTAATTTCCTTCCCTGGGTAGCCTTGAGAGACCTTCACCAATTCCCTGGTGAATACAGATCCAAACCCGTTGGATCTTAAAACAAGGAGAAATTAACCATTCCCCCTTCTTTCTCCCACCAACTCCTGGTGAATACAGATCCAACCCCCTTGGATCTAAAACAAGGAAAAAATCAATCAGGTTCTTAAAAAGAAGGTTTTTAATTAAAGAAAAAGGTAAAAATCATCTCTGTAAAATCAGTATGGAAATAACCATACAGGGTAATCAAACTTAAAGAGCTCAGAGGACTCCCCTCTAGTTTTAGGTTCAAAGTACAGCAAACAAAGATAAACACTCTAGTAAAAGGTACATTTACAAGTTGAGAAAACAAAGGAAAACTAACACGCCTTGCCTGGCTATTTACTTAGAAGTTAGAAATAGGAGAGACTTGTTTAGAAAGATGTGGAGAACCTGGATTGATGTCTGGTCCCCCTCAGTCCCGAGAGCGAACGCACAACCAAAACAAAGAACACAAACAAAAGCCCTCCCCCCCCGCCCCCCCAAGATTTGAAATTATCTTGTCCCCTTATTGGTCCTTTAGGTCAGATGCCAGCCAGGTTACCTGAGCTTCTTAACCCTTTACAAGGAAAAGATTTTGGAGTCTCTGGCCAGAAGGGATTTTATAGTACTGTACACAGGACAGCTGTTACCCTTCCCTTTATAGTTATGACACAGGTTCTCATTCCCTTGCAACAGGAGGACGTCACGGCCAAAGCGATGCACCTGCTCCGCATCATCCGGCACTTGCGCCAGGTGCCTGAGACACCACAGGGGCTGTTCCTCTGAGGCCTTAGCAACTCCCACTCCCTGCTGCAGGTACTGCTCTGGCTCCCTGTAAATGGCGAGCTAGTGGAAGGGGAAATGGAGCCCCCTGGCACTCACTAAAAGGGAAAGTGTTGGATTCTCCATCTCTTGATGTCATGTAATCAAGACAAGATGCCTTTCTGGAATGTGTGTGCCCAAAAAGTAACTATTGTACTATACAGGAAGCCTATGATATGCAGGGGCTTAGATTAGATGCTCTAAAGGTCTCTTCTGCCCATCAAGTCTACTAATTTTGGAAACACTGAGTGTAGCATTCGGAGCAGCCTCTGATGTTTTACTGTTTGGCCGGCTTGCTTCGTAGAATGAAGACGCATGGAGTGGGGTGATCCCCAGAGAGTAGCTCAAACCTTCAAAGTGTCAGGCCAGCAGCAGGACATTAGCACTTCAGGGGATGGTTGGGTGTGACAGTGACATCACAAAGGACTTTTGCAGGAGCTCAGCCTATTGGTCAAAGTTGTTAGGGAGGTGGTGACCTCAGAGAGAGATGCTGACATCAGCCAGGCATGACAGGAGCACAGGGCCAGGGAAACCTCAGAGACACCTGTGGCTTTGCTTCAGCAAGTCTCCTTCTCGAGGTCTCTCTTTGAGGACTGAGAGAGTATTAGGGCTGACGTATGTGAGTGCGAGCAGGAGCCTCTTTCGAGATTTCTCCTTTCCTTTTACCCATTTTACTAGAAAACAGAAGTCCCTGTTGAGAAAGTAAGTGCCTCGGAGAGGTTTGTAACCTTTTCAGTCTGATCCACCTGGTGCCAGCTGAATTCTAGGCATGGAAAACACTAGCTCAAGGTGGCAGAATTTTATTCCCTCCCTGGGATTTTGTCCCGTGGAATCACTGGGGACATTAGGTTTTGTCCTTTTCGTTTTACCTTTTCCTCCATCCCTCCTTCCTTTCTCTTCAACTCTTACTTCTTTTGTCCTTTCTCCTGTTCCCCTCCCACCACCAGGAGTGGGGTGTGTGTGTGTTGCTGGGGGTGCGCTTCACCTCCCCTTGTGGAAAGTTGATCCAATACTGTGAGGTTGAAATAGCGCTTGGACTCCACTGACACTAGATGCTCCCATCCTGTGGCTTAACATTACTGTCTGGGATGACTTCGGGCAAGGTCTCAACCTCCCCGCAACGCACTTTTCTGCTTTCAGAATCCCTGCTGCCCCCCCTCCTAGATCCGCCTCCCTGCCCAACCTGGGTGGGGGTGGAGAAGAGGGTTCTGATAACTTGAGCTGTGGTTTGGAGGTGGAACAGCTGTCAAGGGCACTGAGCGGGAGGTAGCAGGAGCTCATCCTACAAGGAGTGGGGTTGGCACTGGAGGTTACTAGAAAGGTCAAGAAGATTCCATTCTGGGGTTGAGGAGGTGAATTGCTCAAAGGTGTTAGGGAGGTGGTGACCTCAGAGAGAGATGCTGACATGAGCCAGGCAGGACAGGGGGGCAGGGCCAGGGAAACCTCAGAGACCCCTGTGATTTTGCTTCAGCAACTCTCCTTCTCGAGGTCTCTCTTTGAGGACTGACAGAGTATTAGGTTTCACGTATGTGAGTGGGAACAGGAGCCTCTTTCGAGTTTTCTCCTTTCCTTTTACTGATTTTACTAGAAATCAGTTAGAAGCAACAAAGCACATTTGGTGATTTTTTGATGGTTGGGGTCTCTGGTGATTGGTTCCATATAAGATGGGGAAAAAAATGGAGTCTCCTTCCTTGGAGGTTTTTAAGGCCCGGCTTGACAAAGCCCTGGCTGGGATGATTTAGCTGGGAATTGGTCCTGCTCTGAGCAGGGGGTTGGACTAGATGACCTCTTGAGGTCCCTTCCAACTCTGATATTGTATGATTTTATGATTCTATGAAAACAGACTTCCCTGTTGAGAAGGTAAGAGCCTCCAATAGGTTTTGCAACCTCCACAGTCTGATCCATCTGGTGCCAGCTGAATTCTAGGCATGGAAAACACTAGTTCAAGGTGGCAGAATTTTATTCCGTCCCTGGGATTTTATCCCGTAGAATCACTAGGGATATTAGCGTTTGTCCTTTTCATTTTACCTTTTCCTGCATCCCTCCTTCCTTTCTCTTCATCTCTTACTTCTTTTGTCCTTTCTCTTGTTCCCCTCCCACCACCAGGAGTGGTGTGTGTGTGTGTGTGTGTGTGTATTGCTGGGGGTTCTCTTCACCTCTCCCTGTGGGAAGTTCCTCTAAAACTGTGGGGTTGAAATAGTGCTTGGACTCCACTGACACAAGATGCTGCCATCCTGTGGCTTAGCATTAGTGTCTGGGATGACTTGGGGCAAGATCTCAACCTCCCCTCAACCCACTTCACTTCTGGCAGAATCCCTCTTGCCCCCCCACTAGAGCCGCCTCCATGCCCAACCTGGTTGGGGGTGGAGAAGAGGGTTCTGATAACTTGAGGTTTGGTTTGGAGGTGGAACAGCTGTCAAGAACACTGAGTGGGAGGAAGCAGGAGCTCACCCTAGAAGGAGGGGGGTTGGCACTGGAGGTTACTAGAAAGGACAAGAAGACTCCATTCTGGGGTTCAGGAGGTGAATTTATCCCTAGGTGGTGGGCAGGTGATGGGTGGAAGTAGTGCTGGTTCCAGGTGCCCTTAATTCCCGCTGATTCCTCGGGGCGTTTGAGTCTCTGACAGGTTCTCGTTCCCTTGCAGCAGGAGGACGTCATGTCCAAAGTGATGCACCAGCTCCGCATCATCCGGCACTTGTGCCAGGTGCCTGAGACACTGCAGGGGCTGTGCCTCTGAGGCCATCAGCAACTCCCGCTCCCTGCTGCAGGTACTGCTCTGGCTCACTGTAAATGGGGAGCTAGTGGAAGTGGAAATGGAACCCCCTGGCACTCACTAAAAGGGAAAGTGGTGGATTCTCCATCTCTTGATGTCATTGAATGAAGACTAGATGCCTTTCTGGAATGTGTGTGCCCAAAGAGTAACTATTGTACTATACAGGAAGCCTATGATATGCAGGGGCTTAGATTAGATGCTCTAAAGGTCTCTTGTGGCCATAAAGTCTACTAATTTTGGAAACACTGAGTGTAGCATTGGGAGCAGCCTCTGATGTTTTACTGTCTAGCCCACTTGCTTCCTAGAATGAAGACGCATTGAGTGGGGTGATCCACAGAGAGTAGCCCAAACCTTCATAGTGTCAGGCCAGCAGCAGGACATTAGCACTTAAGGGTTTGATTGGTGGCAGTGATATCACAAAGGCCTTTTCAGGACCTCAGCCTATTGGTCAAAGGTGTTAGGGAGGGGGTGACCTCAGAGAGAGATGCTGACATCAGCGAGGCAGGACAGGGGTGCAGGACCAGGGAAACATCAGAGACCCCTGTGGCTTTGCTTCAGCAAGTCTCCTTCTCGAGGTCTCTCTTTGAGGACTGAGAGAGTATTAGGGTTCACATACGTGAGTGCGAGCAGGAGCCTCTTTCGAGTTGTCTCCTTTCCTTTTACTGATTTTACTAGAAAACAGACATCCCTGTTTAGAAAGTAAGAGCCTCCTAGAGGTTTTGGAACCTGCTCAGTCTGATCCATCTGGTGCCAGCTGAATTCTAGGCATGGAAAACACTAGTTCAAGGTGGCAGAATTTTAATCCCTCCCTGTGATTTTGTCTGGTAGAATCACTGGGGACATTAGGGTTTGTCCTTTTCGTTTTACCTTTTCCTCCATCCCTCCTTCCTTTCTCTTTATCTCTTACTTCTTTTGTCCTTTCTCTTGTTCCCCTCCCACCACCAGGAGTGGTGTGTGTGTGTGTGTGTGTGTGTGTGTGTGTGTGTGTGTGTGTGTGTGTGTGTGTGTGTGTGTGTGTGTGTGTGTGTGTGTGTGTGTGTGTGTGTGTGTGTGTGTGTGTGTGTTGCTGGGGGTGCTCTTCACCTCCCCTTGTTGGGAGTTGATCCAAAACTGTATGGTTGAAATAGTGCTTGGACTCCACTGACACTAGATGCTGCCATCGTGTGGTTTAGCATTAGTGTCTGGGATGACTTGGGGCAAGATCTGAACCTCCCCGCAACCCACTTCA
>NW_027054918.1:0-9289 GCF_011386835.1 Chrysemys picta bellii | reverse complement strand
AGTGCCTGGTGTCAGAGGCCTGTGGCCCCTTAGAGACTACCAAACCTGGTTTGCTAGAGATGCAGTGCCTGGTGTCAGGCCCCTGTGGCCCCTTAGAGACTAGCAAACCTGGTTTGCTAGAGATGCAGTGCCTGGTGTCAGGCACCTGTGGCCCCTTAGAGACTAGCAAACCTGGTTTGCTAGAGATGCAGTGCCTGGTGTCAGAGGCCTGTGGCCCCTTAGAGACTAGCAAACCTGGTTTGCTAGAGATGCAGTGCCTGGTGTCAGAGGCCTGTGGCTCCTTAGAGACTAGCAAACCTGGTTTGCTAGAGATGCAGTGCCTCGTGTCAGGCCCCTGTGGCCCCTTAGAGACTAGCAAACCTGGTTTGCTAGAGATGCAGTGCCTGGTGTCAGAGGCCTGTGGCCCCTTAGAGACTAGCAAACCTGGTTTGCTAGAGATGCAGTGCCTGGTGTCAGGCCCCTGTGGCCCCTTAGAGACTAGCAAACCTGGTTTGCCAGAGATGCAGTGCCTGGTGTCACAGACCTGTGGCCCCTTAGAGACTAGCAAACCTGGTTTGCTAGAGATGCAGTGCCTGGTGTCAGGCCCCTGTGGCCCCTTAGAGACTAGCAAACCTGGTTTGCTAGAGATGCAGTGCCTGGTGTCAGGCCCCTGTGGCCCCTTAGAGACTAGCAAACCTGGTTTGCTAGAGATGCAGTGCCTTGTGTCAGAGACCTGTGGCCCCTTAGAGACTAGCAAACCTGGTTTGCTAGAGATGCAGTGCCTGGTGTCAGGCCCCTGTGGCCCCTTAGAGACTAGCAAACCTGGTTTGCTAGAGATGCAGTGCCTGGTGTCAGGCCCCTGTGGCCCCTTAGAGACTAGCAAACCTGGTTTGCTAGAGATGCAGTGCCTGGTGTCAGAGGCCTGTGGCCCCTTAGAGACTAGCAAACCTGGTTTGCTAGAGATGCAGTGCCTGGTGTCAGAGGCCTGTGGCCCCTTAGAGACTAGCAAACCTGGTTTGCTAGAGATGCAGTGCCTGGTGTCAGAGGCCTGTGGCCCCTTAGAGACTAGCAAACCTGGTTTGCTAGAGATGCAGTGCCTGGTGTCAGAGGCCTGTGGCCCCTTAGAGACTAGCAAACCTGGTTTGCTATAGATGCAGTGCCTGGTGTCAGGCCCCTTTGGCCCCTTAGAGACTAGCAAACCTGGTTTGCTAGAGATGCAGTGTCTGGTGTCAGGCCCCTGTGGCCCCTTAGAGACTAGCAAACCTGGTTTGCTAGAGATGCAGTGCCTGGTGTCAGAGGCCTGTGGCCCCTTAGAGACTAGCAAACCTGGTTTGCTAGAGATGCAGTGCCTGGTGTCAGGCCCCTGTGGCCCCTTATTGACTAGCAAACCTGGTTTGCTAGAGATGCAGTGCCTGGTGTCAGGCCCCTGTGGCCCTTAGAGACTAGCAAACCTGGTTTGCTAGAGATGCAGTGCCTGGTGTCAGGCCCCTGTGGCCCTTTAGAGACTAGCAAACCTGGTTTGCTAGAGATGCAGTGCCTGGTGTCAGGCCCCTGTGGCCCCTTAGAGACTAGCAAACCTGGTTTGCTAGAGATGCAGTGCCTTGTGTCAGAGACCTGTGGCCCCTTAGAGACTAGCAAACTTGGTTTGCTAGAAGGCAACAGAGGGTCCTGTGGCACCTTTGAGACTAACAGAAGTACTGGGAGCATAAGCTTTCGTGGGTAAGAACCTCACTTCTTCAGATGCAAGAATGCAAGATGCATCTTCAGATGCCTTGCATCTGAAGAAGTGAGGTTCTTACCCACGAAAGCTTATGCTCCCAGTACTTCTGTTAGTCTCAAAGGTGCCACAGGACCCTCTGTTGCTTTTTACAGATTCAGACTAACACGGCTACCCCTCTGATACTTGGTTGCTAGAGATGCAGTGCCTGGTGTCAGGCCCCTGTGGCCCCTTAGAGACTAGCAAACCTGGTTTGCTAGAGATGCAGTGCCTGGTGTCAGAGGGCCTGTGGCCCTTAGAAACTAGCAAACCTGGTTTGCTAGAGATGCAGTGCCTGGTGTCAGAGGCCTGTGGCCCCTTAGAGACTAGCAAACCTGGTTTGCTAGAGATGCAGTGCCTGGTGTCAGGCCCCTGTGGCCCCTTAGAGACTAGCAAACCTGGTTTGCTAGAGATGCAGTGCCTGGTGTCAGGCCCCTGTGGCCCCTTAGAGACTAGCAAACCTGGTTTGCTAGAGATGCAGTGCCTGGTGTCAGGCCCCTGTGGCCCCTTAGAGACTAGCAAACCTGGTTTGCTAGAGATGCAGTGCCTGGTGTCAGAGGCCTGTGGCCCCTTAGAGACTAGCAAACCTGGTTTGCTAGAGATGCAGTGCCTGGTGTCAGGCCCCTGTGGCCCCTTAGAGACTAGCAAACCTGGTTTGCTAGAGATGCAGTGGCCTGGTGTCAGAGGCCTGTGGCCCCTTAGAGACTAGCAAACCTGGTTTGCTAGAGATGCAGTGCCTGGTGTCAGGCCCCTGTGGCCCCTTAGAGACTAGCAAACCTGGTTTGCTAGAGATGCAGTGCCTGGTGTCAGGCCCCTGTGGCCCCTTAGAGACTAGCAAACCTGGTTTGCTAGAGATGCAGTGCCTGGTGTCAGAGGCCTGTGGCCCCTTAGAGACTAGCAAACCTGGTTTGATAGAGATGCAGTGCCTGGTGTCAGGCCCCTGTGGCCCCTTATAGACTAGCAAACCTGGTTTGCTAGAGATGCAGTGCCTGGTGTCAGGCCCCTGTGGCCCCTTAGAGACTAGCAAACCTGGTTTGCTAGAGATGCAGTGCCTGGTGTCAGGCCCCTGTGGCCCTTTAGAGACTAGCAAACCTGGTTTGCTAGAGATGCAGTGCCTGGTGTCAGGCCCCTGTGGCCCCTTAGAGACTAGCAAACCTGTTTGCTAGAGATGCAGTGCCTTGTGTCAGAGGACCTGTGGCCCCTTAGAGACTAGCAAACTTGGTTTGCTAGAGATGCAGTGCCTTGTGTCAGGCCCCTGTGGCCCCTTAGAGACTAGCAAACCTGGTTGCTAGAGATGCAGTGCCTGGTGTCAGAGGCCTGTGGCCCCTTAGAAACTAGCAAACCTGGTTTGCTAGAGATGCAGTGCCTGGTGTCAGAGGCCTGTGGCCCCTTAGAGACTAGCAAACCTGGTTTGCTAGCGATGCAGTGCCTTGTGTCACAGACCTGTGGCCCCCTTAGAGACTAGCAAACTTGGTTTGCTAGAGATGCAGTGCCTTGTGTCACAGGCCTGTGGCCCCTTAGAGACTAGCAAACCTGGTTTGCTAGAGATGCAGTGCCTTGTGTCACAGGCCTGTGGCCCTTGAGACTAGCAACCTGGTTTGCTAGCGATGCAGTGCCTTGTGTCAGAGACCTGTGGCCCCTTAGAGACTAGCAAACCTGGTTTGCTAGCGATGCAGTGCCTTGTGTCAGAGACCTGTGGCCCCTTAGAGACTAGCAAACTTGGTTTGCTAGAGATGCAGTGCCTTGTGTCAGAGACCTGTGGCCCCTTAGAGACTAGCAAACTTGGTTTCCTAGAGATGCAGTGCCTTGTGTCAGAGACCTGTGGCACCTTAGAGACTAGCAAACTTGGTTTGCTAGAGATGCAGTGCCTTGTGTCATCGACCTGTGGCCCCTTAGAGACTAGCAAACTTGGTTTGCTAGAGATGCAGTGCCTTGTGTCAGAGACCTGTGGCCCCTTAGAGACTAGCAAACTTGGTTTGCTAGAGATGCAGTGCCTTGTGTCAGAGACCTGTGGCCCCTTAGAGACTAGGAAACCCTGGTTTGCTAGCGATGCAGTGCCTGGTGTCAGGCCTGTGGCCCCTTAGAGACTAGCAAACCTGGTTTGCTAGAGATGCAGTGCCTTGTGTCAGAGACCTGTGGCCCCTTAGGAGACTAGCAAACTTGGTTTGCTAGAGATGCAGTGCCTTGTGTCAGAGACCTGTGGCCCTTAGAGACTAGCAAACTTGGTTTGCTAGAGATGCAGTGCCTTGTGTCACAGGCCTGTGGCCACTTAGAGACTAGCAAAACTTGGCTTGCTAGCGATCCAGTGCCTTGTGTCACAGGCCTGTGCCCCTTAGAGACTAGCAAACTTGGTTTGCTAGCGATGCAGTGCCTTGTGTCACAGGCCTGTGGCCCCTTAGAGACTAGCAAACTTGGTTTGCTAGCGATGCAGTGCCTTGTGTCAGAGACCTGTGGCCCCTTAGAGACTAGCAAACCTGGTTTGCTAGCGATGCAGTGCCTTGTGTCACAGACCTGTGGCCCCTTAGAGACTAGCAAACTTGGTTTGCTAGAGATGCAGTGCCTTGTGTCAGAGACCTGTGGCCCCTTAGAGACTAGCAAACCTGGTTTGCTAGCGATGCAGTGCCTTTGTGTCACAGACCTGTGGCCCCTTAGAGACTAGCAAACTTGGTTTGCTAGAGATGCAGTGCCTTGTGACACAGGGCCTGTGGCCCCTTAGAGACTAGCAAACCTGGTTTGCTAGAGATGCAGTGCCTTGTGTCACAGGCCTGTGGCCCCTTAGAGACTAGCAAACTTGGTTTGCTAGCGATGCAGTGCCTTGTGTCACAGGCCTGTGGCCCCTTAGAGACTAGCAAACTTGGTTTGCTAGCGATGCAGTGCCTTGTGTCTGAGACCTGTGGCCCCCTTAGAGACTAGCAAACCTGGTTTGCTAGCGATGCAGTGCCTTGTGTCACAGACCTGTGGCCCCTTAGAGACTAGCAAACTTGGTTTGCTAGAGATGCAGTGCCTTGTGTCAGAGACCTGTGGCCCCTTAGAGACTAGCAAACCTGGTTGCTAGCGATGCAGTGCCTTGTGTCACAGACCTGTGGCCCCTTAGAGACTAGCAAACTTGGTTTGCTAGAGATGCAGTGCCTTGTGTCACAGGCCTGTGGCCCTTAGAGACTAGCAAACCTGGTTTGCTAGAGATGCAGTGCCTTGTGTCACAGGCCTGTGGCCCCTTAGAGACAACAAACCTGGTTTGCTAGCGATGCAGTGCCTTGTGTCAGAGACCTGTGGCCCCTTAGAGACTAGCAAACCTGGTTTGCTAGCGATGCAGTGCCTTGTGTCACAGGCCTGTGGCCCCTTAGAGACTAGCAAACTTGGTTTGCTAGCAATGCAGTGCCTTGTGTCACAGGCCTGTGGCCCCTTAGAGACTAGCAAACTTGGGTTTGCTAGCGATGCAGTGCCTTGTGTCAGAGACCTGTGGCCCCCTTAGAGACTAGCAAACCTGGTTTGCTAGCGATGCAGTGCCTTGTGTCACAGACCTGTGGCCCCTTAGAGACTAGCAAACTTGGTTTGCTAGAGATGCAGTGACTTGTGTCAGAGACCTGTGGCCCCTTAGAGACTAGCAAACCTGGTTTGCTAGAGATGCAGTGCCTTGTGGTCACAGACCTGTGGCCCCTTAGAGACTAGCAAACTTGTTTGCTAGAGATGCAGTGCCTTGTGTCACAGGCCTGTGGCCCCTTAGAGACTAGCAAACCTGGTTTGCTAGAGATGCAGTGCCTTGTGTCACAGGCCTGTGGCCCCTTAGAGACTAGCAAACCTGGTTTGCTAGCGATGCAGTGCCTTGTGTCAGAGACCTGTGGCCCCTTAGAGACTAGCAAACCTGGTTTGCAAGCGATGCAGTGCCTTGTGTCAGAGACCTGTGGCCCCTTAGAGACTAGCAAACTTGGTTTGCTAGAGATGCAGTGCCTTGTGTCAGAGACCTGTGGCCCCTTAGAGACTAGCAAACTTGGTTGCTAGAGATGCAGTGCCTTGTGTCAGAGACCTGTGGCCCCTTAGAGACTAGCAAACTTGGTTTGCTAGAGATGCAGTGCCTTGTGTCAGAGACCTGTGGCCCCCTTAGAGACTAGCAAACTTGGTTTGCTAGCGATGCAGTGCCTTGTGTCACAGACCTGTGGCCCCTTAGAGACTAGCAACTTGGTTTGCTAGAGATGCAGTGCCTTGTGTCAGAGACCTGTGGCCCCTTAGAGACTAGCAAACCTGGTTGCTAGAGATGCAGTGCCTTGTGTCAGAGACCTGTGGCCCCTTAGAGACTAGCAAACTTGGTTTGCTAGAGATGCAGTGCCTTGTGTCACAGGCCTGTGGCCCCTTAGAGACTAGCAAACCTGGTTTGCTAGAGTTGCAGTGCCTAGTGTCAGAGGACCTGTGGCCCCTTAGAGACTAGCAAACTTGGTTTGCTAGCGATGCAGTGCCTTGTGTCACAGGCCTGTGGCCCCTTAGAGACTAGCAAACCTGGTTTGCTAGCGATGCAGTGCCTTGTGTCACAGGCCTGTGGCCCCTTAGAGACTAGCAAACCTGGTTTGCTAGCGATGCAGTGGCCTTGTGTCACAGACCTGTGGCCCCTTAGAGACTAGCAAACCTGGTTTGCTAGCGATGCAGTGCCTTGTGTCAGAGACCTGTGGCCCCCTTAGAGACTAGCAAACTTGGTTGCTAGAGATGCAGTGCCTTGTGTCAGAGACCTGTGGCCCCTTAGAGACTAGCAAACTGGTTTGCTAGAGATGCAGTGCCTTGTGTCAGAGACCTGTGGCCCCTTAGAGACTAGCAAACCTGGTTTGCTAGAGATGCAGTGCCTTGTGTCAGAGACCTGTGGCCCCTTAGAGACTAGCAAACTTGGTTTGCTAGAGATGCAGTGCCTTGTGTCAGAGACCTGTGGCCCCTTAGAGACTAGCAAACTTGGTTTGCTAGAGATGCAGTGCCTTGTGTCAGAGACCTGTGGCCCCTTAGAGACTAGCAAACTTGGTTTGCTAGAGATGCAGTGCCTTGTGTCAGAGACCCTGTGGCCCCTTAGAGACTAGCAAACTTGGTTTGCTAGAGATGCAGTGCCTAGTGTCAGAGACCTGTGGCCCCTTAGAGACTAGCAAACTTGGTTTGCTAGAGATGCAGTGCCTAGTGTCAGAGACCTGTGGCCCCTTAGAGACTAGCAAACCTGGTTTGCTAAGAGATGCAGTGCCTTGTGTCAGAGACCTGTGGCCCTTAGAGACTAGCAAACTTGGTTTGCTAGAGATGCAGTGCCTTGTCAGAGACCTGTGGCCCCTTAGAGACTAGCAAACTTGGTTTGCTAGAGATGCAGTGCCTTGTGTCACAGGCCTGTGGCCCCTTAGAGACTAGCAAACTTGGTTTGCTAGCGATGCAGTGCCTTGTGTCACAGGCCTGTGGCCCCTTAGAGACTAGCAAACCTGGTTTGCTAGCGATGCAGTGCCTTGTGTCAGAGACCTGTGGCCCCTTAGAGACTAGCAAACCTGGTTTGCTAGCGATGCAGTGCCTTGTGTCACAGACCTGTGGCCCCTTAGAGACTAGCAAACTTGGTTTGCTAGAGATGCAGTGCCTTGTGTCAGAGACCTGTGGCCCCTTAGAGACTAGCAAACCTGGTTTGTTAGAGATGCAGTGCCTTGTGTCAGAGACCTGTGGCCCCTTAGAGACTAGCAAACTTGGTTTGCTAGAGATGCAGTGCCTTGTGTCACAGGCCTGTGGCCCCTTAGAGACTAGCAAACCTGGTTTGCTAGAGATGCAGTGCCTTGTGTCAGAGACCTGTGGCCCCTTAGAGACTAGCAAACTTGGTTTGCTAGCGATGCAGTGCCTTGTGTCACAGGCCTGTGGCCCCTTAGAGACTAGCAAACCTGGTTTGCTAGCGATGCAGTGCCTTGTGTCACAGGCCTGTGGCCCCTTAGAGACTAGCAAACCTGGTTTGCTAGCGATGCAGTGCCTTGTGTCAGAGACCTGTGGCCCCTTAGAGACTAGCAAACTTGGTTTGCTAGAGATGCAGTGCCTTGTGTCAGAGACCTGTGGCCCCTTAGAGACTAGCAAACCTGGTTTGCTAGAGATGCAGTGCCTTGTGTCAGAGACCTGTGGCCCCTTAGAGACTAGCAAACTTGGTTTGCTAGCGATGCAGTGCCTTGTGTCACAGGCCTGTGGCCCCTTAGAGACTAGCAAACTTGGTTTGCTAGCGATGCAGTGCCTTGTGTCACAGGCCTGTGGCCCCTTAGAGACTAGCAAACCTGGTTTGCTAGCGATGCAGTGCCTTGTGTCAGAGACCTGTGGCCCCTTAGAGACTAGCAAACCTGGTTTGCTAGCGATGCAGTGCCTTGTGTCACAGACCTGTGGCCCCTTAGAGACTAGCAAACTTGGTTTGCTAGAGATGCAGTGCCTTGTGTCAGAGACCTGTGGCCCCTTAGAGACTAGCAAACCTGGTTTGCTAGAGATGCAGTGCCTTGTGTCAGAGACCTGTGGCCCCTTAGAGACTAGCAAACTTGGTTTGCTAGAGATGCAGTGCCTTGTGTCAGAGACCTGTGGCCCCTTAGAGACTAGCAAACTTGGTTTGCTAGAGATGCAGTGCCTTGTGTCACAGGCCTGTGGCCCCTTAGAGACTAGCAAACTTGGTTTGCTAGCGATGCAGTGCCTTGTGTCACAGGCCTGTGGCCCCTTAGAGACTAGCAAACCTGGTTTGCTAGCGATGCAGTGCCTTGTGTCAGAGACCTGTGGCCCCTTAGAGACTAGCAAACCTGGTTTGCTAGCGATGCAGTGCCTTGTGTCACAGACCTGTGGCCCCTTAGAGACTAGCAAACTTGGTTTGCTAGAGATGCAGTGCCTTGTGTCAGAGACCTGTGGCCCCTTAGAGACTAGCAAACCTGGTTTGCTAGAGATGCAGTGCCTTGTGTCAGAGACCTGTGGCCCCTTAGAGACTAGCAAACTTGGTTTGCTAGAGATGCAGTGCCTTGTGTCACAGGCCTGTGGCCCCTTAGAGACTAGCAAACCTGGTTTGCTAGAGATGCAGTGCCTTGTGTCAGAGACCTGTGGCCCCTTAGAGACTAGCAAACTTGGTTTGCTAGCGATGCAGTGCCTTGTGTCACAGGCCTGTGGCCCCTTAGAGACTAGCAAACCTGGTTTGCTAGCGATGCAGTGCCTTGTGTCACAGGCCTGTGGCCCCTTAGAGACTAGCAAACCTGGTTTGCTAGCGATGCAGTGCCTTGTGTCAGAGACCTGTGGCCCCTTAGAGACTAGCAAACTTGGTTTGCTAGAGATGCAGTGCCTTGTGTCAGAGACCTGTGGCCCCTTAGAGACTAGCAAACCTGGTTTGCTAGAGATGCAGTGCCTTGTGTCAGAGACCTGTGGCCCCTTAGAGACTAGCAAACTTGGTTTGCTAGCGATGCAGTGCCTTGTGTCACAGGCCTGTGGCCCCTTAGAGACTAGCAAACTTGGTTTGCTAGCGATGCAGTGCCTTGTGTCACAGGCCTGTGGCCCCTTAGAGACTAGCAAACCTGGTTTGCTAGCGATGCAGTGCCTTGTGTCAGAGACCTG
>NW_027054917.1:0-9312 GCF_011386835.1 Chrysemys picta bellii | reverse complement strand
GCCTCCTCCTGAGAACTCCCCACCCTAACTGCCCCCATAGGACCCTACCTGTCTCCTGACTGCCCCAACCCTTATCCACATCCCCACCCCATATTCACACCCCTGCCCCCAGACAGACCCCCGGGACTCTCATGCCCTATCCAACTGCTCCCCGCCCCCTGACAGGACCCCCAGAACTCCCGACCCATCCAACCCCCTCTGCTCCCTGCCTGCCTTGACCCCTCTCCACACCCCTGCCCCCCTGACAGCCCCCCCAGAGCCCCTGACCCATCCAACCCCCGCCCCGCTCCCTGTCCCCTGACTGCCCCCCTTCTCCAACTCCCCGGCCCCCTTACCCTGCCGCTCGGCTTAGAGCAGATGTCTGGCTCCGCCCCGCCCAAGCGGCGTGCTGAGACTGTGGAGGAGGGGGGAAGCGGGGGAGGGGCTCTGGCCACTGCTCTGGGCTCCACCGCAGAGATGGCTGTGTTTCAGTGGTGCTGTAGTTTGTGGGTAGGATGCAAGGGACTATGGCGAGGTAGGCTGTTAAAGGGCTGTATGTCATGTCTGAACAGGGAGAAGGCTTCAGGGTATGTTTCGGAGCTGGGAAGGCACCTCCTGCTTTATATCCCTGTCCTGTGCGGCATATCCGACATCCTGCTTCATGCTGAGCTTGGCTGGACTGGTTTCCCATGAGCACCAGCCCTTAGGCAGCCAGAGGTTGCTATTGAGCTGAGTCATGTATCTCCCCAGCCCGAGAGGAAGGATGGCCCAGTGGTCATGGCACTGGCCTGGGACTTGGGAGCCCTGTGGTCAAGTCCTTGCTCTGCCACAGACTCCCCGTGTGACCTTGGGCAACTCCCTTAGCCTCAGGGCCTCAATCCCCAGCTGCCCAGCCGGGGTCAGAGCACTGCCCTGCCCCCTGGGGGTGCATGAGGGTAAATGCATTAAACTGGGAGGTGCTCAGCTCCTGCCATCATGGGGCTCAGATCAGTACCTTACCTGAGTAAAAGGCACCAACAGCATGTCAGCTGCTCCCTGTTTCTGCTGTCCCCCGAGCACGGCCTTCCCACGGGCACACTTGCCATTTTTTGAGTCTCCGCCTTTTCCCTGCTCCTCTTGCTGTGACCCATCTTTAAGGTGACCATATTTCCCAAAGGGAAAACAGAACACCCCGTGGGGCTGGCCTGAGCCCCTCCTCCTCCTCCCCCCCCCCCACGGGGCTGCCTCGAACCACTCGCCTGAGTCCCTCCCCCCATGTGGGGCTGGCCTGAGCCGCTCACGCGAGCCCCCCTCCCTGTGCAGAGGGTAGGCAGGGCTGGGGCGAGCAGCAAAGCACATACGGGATAGGCCGACTATTTCCCAAAGGCTGGGGCCAGCGTCGCTGCTCACCCGAGCCCTGCCTGCCCCCCGCTGGATCCCGGCCTCCCCCCCACGTTCCTCTGCACCCCACTTTCTTGACAAAACTGGGTGTTTGTCCCGTTTGCCCTTGGAGACAAATGCCCACTTTTGCCAAAAAAAAGTCGGGACGCTCGGGACATGGCTTAAAAAAGGGACTTGTCCCAGCCGAAACGGGACATAGGGTTACCCTACCCATCTTCCTCAGTATGGCGCCATTGAGCACGTGGCCGGCTGGGTTTGGCCAGGGCTGACCGACGCTGTGGCTTTGCCCTCTCTGCATCTCCCTTTCTCCTCTCCCCACAGGGCAAGCGTGTGATCGGGGAGGACGGCGCCGAGGGCTACAGTGACTTGTTCCAGGAGAACGCCATGCTCCAGAAGGAGAACGCCACCTTGCGCATGAGGGTGAAGGCCATGCAGGAGGCCATTGATGCCATCAACAGCGAGGTCACCCACCTGATGAGCCAGGAGGCCAATTTGATACTGGCCAAGGCAGGTGAGCATGGGCACCTCCGGAGAACGTGTATGCGAGGTGGGGCATGCGGATCGGTCCCACGAAAATTACAGCCACCCCAGAGCTCAGGTCCAAGGGCAGCTGAGTGGCAGCCCAGCTCCTAGGTGTTTCTGATCTAGTCCGTGATCCTAATTCTGTCCCTCCAGGTGACGGCAATGAGGCCATGGGCGCCCTGATCCAGAACTACATCCGGGAGATCGAGGAGCTCAGGTGGGCGTGGGTCACGTTCTCTCCTTCCGCCCGTCTGGGGGGGCCACGTATCGCGTGGAGCTTGAGAGGACCTGCAAAGAGGCAGTGCGGGCTAGCGGGGGGGCTGCTGACCTGGGGCTCTGGAGGCCGATTCCCTCTCTGGCTCTGCCGCTCCCGGCTGGGTGACTGGTGCCGCGGGCACTGGGTTCAAATAGTAGGCTGGCATCGCAGCTCTGCCAATGACCTCGGGCAAGTCACTTCCCCCTCTCTTGCCTTTGGTCTGATGCGACCATTTAGATTGTCGGTGCTTTGGGGCAGCGCCCGTCTCACGGGTGTGTGCAGCACCTGGCACAACAGGGCCTCGATCCCGTCTCTCTCGGTGCTGCTGAAATATAAATAAAAGCCCCACATTCGAGATGGAAATGTCTCCATCCTGTAGGGCGTCCTGTCCGGCCCTTGTGCTCCCAAGCTTTCTCTGGAGCCTTGGCTGATCCAGACTTAAATGCCTCCCAGGGGTGCATTGAAATGCAGTCTGATAGCTAGTGCTGCTCATATGTGGATTTCGTGCTGGAGAAACTGACAACCCTGGAGACAGGAATCCCCTCGCTCGTTCTGGGCCAGATTCTCAGCTGGTGTAAAATCAGCGTTGTCCCACTGGGGTCCCTGGAGCAATGCCGATTTACGCCCCTCCCGCTGAGGATCCAGACCCCGTCCGTAATGCTAGAAAACAGAGGTGCCCCACCGTGTCTAGCGCAGCCGCTGCTGAAGATTAACCCTTAGGCTGCCATGTCAGCGTATCACCGTGGCTGTTGAGAACTGGCTGTCGGCCATAGGGTTGCTTCTCTCCCGTTAGCGTTCAGACCTGGTGGGAAGCCCTGGGGCCTTTGTGACGTGGCCTGGGCTGCATTGCCATCTAAGTGAAGGCACTAAATCCATGAAGTGGCATCTGCTGTGACTCTTTGCTCCCACGAGAGGCATGCAGATGGTTAGTGGTGGCCATGCCAGCTTTCCTTCCCTGCGATGTCCTTCTGCAGCACCCCTCCCCGGGAGCAGAGCCCTGAGCCCCTTTGTCCGAGCTGAGCGAGGGCAGTTTAGGTTCCAGACACACACTCTCCTGGTCACCCCTCCTTAGAGGTTGGGGGGAGGGGGTGTCTTTTCCCCTGGGGTTTTTGGACATCTGCCCAGGGCAGCAGATCTCCGTAACCAAAAGCCCCTCCGATCCCCAGGACAAAGCTCTTGGAGAGCGAAGCCATGAACGAGTCGCTCCGCCGGAGTCTGTCGCGGGTCTCCTCCAGGCCCCTGTACTCCCTGGGCTCGTCTCCAGGCCCAGGCCTGGGGGCACTCAGCAGCCCCGTGGTCTCCATGGAGGCAGAGGCCACCGAAGTCCTCCGGCGGGCCAAGCAGGACCTGGAGCGGCTGAAGAAGGCGACCAAGCAGCGGAGGAAGAGGTGATGGCCAACTCCTTGCTGGGAACAGAGGGGGGGGGGGGGTCTGTTCTGGGTGCTCCCACCCCTGGCTCTTCATTATTATGGCAGGACCATAGTTATTGGGATGCCCACTTCTCCCTTGGCTTCCAGCCCTGGCACCCTCCAGCCCCCATCAGCCCTGCTGGTCCAGACATTGTCCTGCCCCATCCCTGGGAAGCCAAAGCCATACAGCAGAGAATCAGGACTCCTGGGTTCTTTTCTCAGCTCTGCCTCTGACGTGCCACATGACCTTGGGTGAGTCCCTTCCCCTCCTTGTGCCTCAGTCTCCCCATCTGGTAACACTGCCTGGCCCGTCTCTCTGGAGGGCAGTGAAGCTGGGTTCCTGAAGGGCTCTGAGATGGAGGGTGTTGGGGATGTATGGTCTAAGGGGACCATGTGCCAGGGCTCCCCTGTCACCGCGGTTCATCCCGTCTCTTCCTGGCAGCCCGGAGAAGGAGGCCTTTAAGAAGAGGCCAAAGCTGCAGCAGGAGAACGGGGAGGAGACGGACGAGAACGAGGAGGTGCGAGAGGCTTCCCCCGTGGAGTGGGTGGTGGGAGCCCGATTGCTAGCCAGAATGCCAGTGGCCTTCTCTGTGCCTCGCCCGTGGTTGGGGCAGCTGTGTCCTGCCGCACCCAGGGAGGTGGGGCAAAGCCCAGCCTGTCTGTGGGAATCGCAGGGGATCCGGGGGGCAGGGGCAGGGGCAGGGTCCATGACCACCCCCCCGTAGGGCAGCCAGTCTGCTGCTGTTTGGCCCCGCCTAGGTGTGGAGAGTGGGAGCAGGGCATGGCCGAGGATGGTGGGTAAGACAGTCCCCTCTGCCCCCTGGCAGTGCCCTGTGCCATCTGACACCCTGGCAACAGGTGGGGCAGGGCAACTAGCCACAGGCCTTTCCATGCAGCTGGGCTTTGTCCTGTGAACTGTGTCCCCTCTGCCCCAGCCGTTCCGGAGGTTCTCATCAGGTCCTTCATTTTCAGCTGCCATCTCAGCGGGGAGGGTCGGGGGAGCTCCCCAGACATGGCCCACTCCCTTTGCACACAGGGATCAGCCCTGCCCCTGGCCCCGGGTCAAACGTCCTCTCTCCTGCCTCTGCCTGGCACTGGTTTCCGAGGCAATCGCTTTAATTCACCCACATCTGGGGGTGGCGGATATGGAGAGGCCTGAGCCCCTGCGACGATAAGAGAGGGGCCGAAGGCTCCTGATCTCTGCCCTAACCCTGCGCTTGTTTCCCAGGAGGAGGAGGAGCGGGAGGAGAGTGGCTGTGAGGATGAGGACGAGGATTCGGGCAGCGAGGAGAGCCTGGTGGACTCGGACTCCGATGCGGAGGAGAGGGGTAACTTGGAGGGCACGGCGCCCAGTTCTGCGCTTAGGCTGGGGCCGGGGATATCTGCAGTGACTCAGGGCTGTGCCCCTTTTGGGGAGGCGGTAGGCGGCTGCAGTGGGCCTGTAGGGTGAGCTGGGCAGGTCTTGGCTGGAGGTGCACGAGGTGCCAGTCAGGGTGCTAAGGTGGTCCGGCTCAGCTGGTGCTCAGTGGCACAGGCCTGGCTGCCAAGCTCTGTCCCTTCCTCCTCAGCCCCCCGCATTCGCCTTCGGGTACCCAGGCAAGGCTAAGACCGCAGGAGCGAGATGCCATCCCCTCTGAGTCCTGCCTCATCTGCCTCCTTTCCTCTGCAATGCCAGAGTCCATAGGGGACCCGTGAGCCAGGCACTGCCCCTCCCCTCTCCAGGCCGGCCCAGGGCTGCCTGGCTCTCTCCTCCTGACCTCCCCGGGGCTGCCTGGCTGCCTGACTCTCCCCCCACCTCTAGTGGTGAATTTCCAGGCTGATCTGGCCGACCTGACCTGCGAGATCGAGATCGAGCAGAAGCTGATTGAGGAGCTGGAGAACAGCCAGCGGCGCCTGCAGACCCTCAAGCACCAGTCCGAGGAGAAGCTAATCCTGCTGCAGAACAAGATCCGCAACACCCAGCTGGAGAGGGACCGGGTGCTGCAGAACCTCAGTACGGGCAGTGCCCCCTCCACCCCCCGGCTCATCCCACCGCACGGGTCCTCTGAGCCAGCGCTGGCAGGAGAAACCCTGGGGTTCTCCCGGCGCCCAATGAGGCCCAAACTGGGCCCTGTCCCTGTGTAAGGGGACTGTTGCCCCCTTACTAACACTCAGTGGGGGTGTTTTGGTTGGCTGCTCCCAGCACTAAAAGGGGAGGGGTCGATGGCAAATCAGGAGCCTGAGACTGACAGTCCCCAGGGACAATGGGGAGAGGCCAATGCTCCAGATCAGCCTGATTGACAGGGCGGGCAGCTAATCAGGGAGTCAGGAGGCCGGGGGGGTCCCGTCCTCCGGGTGAGCTGGAATTGCCTGGGTCAGACAGGGTGGGGCCGAGCTAAGGAGAGAGCAGGGGCCCGAGCTGAGCTTAGCTGCTGGGAGCAGATCTGCAGCCCCAAAGCCAGAGCACAGCCCAGAGAGAGCAGACCTGTCCTGGGAGCAGAGCTGCAGCAACCAGAGCCCAAGGGGCCAGACAAGCAGCCCAGGGAGCTGAAGGCAGAGCAGCAGCAGCCGGGCTGAGGCCGAGTGAAGCTGGAGCCGGGGCTGGAGCCGTCCGGAGCTGGGTGCGGTGAGCAGCTGGGGAGAGTGAGGGGGACCCTGGGCAGTGGGCCCAGCATAGGGAGACACCTCAGCCAAGAGGCCTGGCAGGCCAGACTCGGAGGGGGGATCATAACCCTGACCGGGTGGGGGCGACGCTGGGAAAAAGGGTCCTGCCACCTAGAGCCTGAGAGCGTGTGGCCACCGCCAGAGCAAGTGTCTGACCCGCAGCGTCTCTGCAGCACAGCCAGGGCATGAGAAGGAGCCTGGGACCTACAAGGAACAGACGGTGACCTGCCCTGACGTTCCAGAGACACTGTTTGTGATGTTCCCTGCCACAGAGCGGGGTGATGTGTTTTCCTTTAACCTTTCCCATTTTTCCTTATTCTTTTATAAAGTTAATTGTTAATTAAACAACTTGTATTTGCTTTAAATTATATGAAATGATCAGTGGGTCAGGGAGGTGCCCAGTGCAGAGAGAGTACTCCGGAGTGGGGACACCCTAGCCCCTGTCCTGGGTGACCACAGCAGGGTTGGGGGTCGAGCCCCCCAGGAATCCTGGGCCCAGCCTTGTCGGGGTTTACGAGGACTCTGCCAGACAGGAGAGTGGAAGGGGAGCCCTCAAGGGCAGGGAGGCCTCTGGGTAAAGGAAGTGGGAGCGAGGACTCGGATCCTTTCGCTAACCCACTTCACCGGGGTAGTGCAGAAGCCAGGAAAGTTTACCACAGTAGCGGGACCATTCCCCCGCTAACACCTGCATTCCATGCCCCTCTTGCAGTCCCCAGAGATTCCTGCTGGCTGCTCAGTGTCTGGCTTCCCAGCTCCTGGGATCGATCCTTCTCCTCTGCTGTGTGCCACTTGTCCCGCCTCTTGATCAGGGCTGGGCCTGGTGACCCCGTGACCTCCCAGCTGTGCAGCCCGCTGGCTGTGGGGAGACAGTGGGTGTAGGGCCCAGGGAAAGTCCCTTCCCTCGGAGGAGCTCCAAGCTCTGACACGCGTCAGGGTGACAGGGCCAGGCAAAGAGGCAAAGCCGCCTGGCATCTGCGGCCAAGTTCCCAGCTGCTCCCGACTTCCTCCCAGCGAGGAAACTGTGGCTCTCCAATGCAGGAGCAGCAGCGTAGCCTGCCCATGCAGAGAGCTCCAACTCCAGGGCTTTTCAGTCCTGGGCATCTTCCCCGAGTGGGGCAGCTGATGCTATAACTGAGACTTTAGTGATTGAGACACCTGCCCCCAGCTGAGTCCCACCAAACTCATCTCAGCAGAATCCCCCTCTGGGCTGAACAGCAATGGCTGCCTGGAGGAGAACAGTGTGCACCCAGTCCCTGGAGCGGTGCGGTCCCTGGCACACGCCTGGCACTGCTCTGCTGCCGGGGTTATTGGCCTAAAATAGGCCCATGGTTCTGGCTTGCAGGCAATGACTGGTCTGGGCTACTCGGCCATTGAACATCTCCTGAGCTGCTGGACCAGGCAGGCTTGTCCCTGGAGGCCAAGAGTTAATCTAAAGTGCCCCCCACTGAGGGTGCTTTCCCTGGGGGCCTGGTGGGTCCAGGGGGCAGCTGGGTGGGATGGAGCGTGATGGGCTCGGCCTAGCCTGGCACTCTGAGCGTCTCTGCGCCACCCCCTTCAGGCACCATGGAATGCTACATGGAGGAGAAGGCCAACAAGATCAAGGCGGACTACGAGAAGCGGCTGAAGGAGATGAATCGGGACCTGCAGAAGCTGCAGGCAGCCCAGAAGGAACACGCTCGCCTGCTCAAGAACCAGTCGCGCTATGAGCGGGAGCTCAAGAAGCTGCAGGCTGAGGTGGCAGAGATGAAGAAGGCGAAGGTACCTGGCTGGGCAGAGGAGGAGGGGGCTGGAGGGGCATGGCCTGCTTGTGCTAGCTCTTCAAACTGGGGAGGGACGGTGGATGGGCACAGCCCCTTGTGCACACTCCTTATGCTGAGTGTGGCTGTCGGGGGGGCGCAGGTGGCACTGATGAAGCAGATGCGGGAGGAGCAGCAGCGGAGGCGGCTGGTGGAGACCAAGCGGAATCGGGAGATCGCCCAGCTGAAGAAGGAGCAGCACAGGCAGGAGGTGAGAACCCAGCTCCTCGCCAGGGCTCTGCAGATAGGGCAGCTCTGGCTGGGGCCTGTGCCCCTCTGAGCTCCCACACCAGCTGGCCAGGGTGCAGCGGGGAGTGCGGGTTCTCCAATGGGTCTGGGCCTTTCCTGGGGAGATGCCCCAAGCCAGGCTCCTTGGGACCAGTTTGGGAGGGTGCTGGAGAGCCTTCGCTGATGCATGATGTGTCAGGTCCCCTCCCCTGTGCACAGGTGAGCAGTTACCTGGGTGAGCCAGCCTGCACCCAGAGTCCCTGACGCAGGGCGGGGCAGGGGCAGGGGAGCCCCTCTGACGGGGCAGGGCTGAGACTGGGAGTGGGGCCATTCAGGATATGGGGCAGCAGGGGAGCCCTGCAAAGCTGGGGCTGAGCCGCAGGGATGGCTGAGCAAGGCGATGGGAAATCTGGAGCAAGCGCTGCACCAACAGAGGACCGGATTCCACTCTCTATTACGCTCATTGTAAATCTGGAGTAACTGCATTGACATTAGCGGAGTCGCTCCAGATTTACACTGCTGCTGCTGTGATGTGAATCCAGCCGTCACCTGCATCGAGAACATTCCACGTTCAGTCCTGCCCTACCTCTGCTCGACAGTGTGTTAGAGCTCTTCCGGGTGCCCGGCCGCTGGGATCAGTGCCCGGCTTGGCCCCCAGGCCCGCTCCTCTCAGAGCCCGTGTTGGGCCACTGGCCGGCCAAGGCCTGCAGGTCCTGTGAAGCCAGGAATGGGGCCGGCAGCATAGAACAGCGCAAAACCCTGCCTGGTTGGGGAGCTGTGTGCTGGGCACCCTGTGCGGAAACCAGCCACCCCACCGACTGTCTGGGGACTCCTCCCCCTGCTGAAGGCGCAGCACGTCCCCTCTCCCAACCACATGTCCATCTGTCTGTCCATCCCTTGAGATCAGCACCTGGTGGGGTGGCAGGTTCCGCCTTCCCCAGGTCAGAGGAGGTGATTGCTTCCTCCTGCATCTCTGGTTGCTGCTCAGGGCAGGTACAAATGCCACAGTGCTGCTATCGGTTACAGCAGAATAAATCCCGATTAGCCCCAGTTGCTCCAGGTTTTATACCGCTGCTGGTGAGATCAAAATCTGGCCCAT
>NW_027054916.1:0-9312 GCF_011386835.1 Chrysemys picta bellii | reverse complement strand
GGGATAGTCCACTTCCGGGTGCCGGGGACAAAGCATATTGAGCAGTTTCGATGCTGGGTTTCACAATTCCATAAGAACTGCCTTTGCTTTTTGGCCAGGGGGGTGTAGGCCTTCTGATGCCTTCTGGTGTAGCCCTTAATCCTGGCTGTCTCAAAGTTGCTTTTGGCTTTCCTGTTAACCATTGTGACATGTCTCTGCATTAGAGTCTCTTTGGGATAGTCCACTTCCGGGTGCCGGGGACAAAGCATATTGAGCAGTTTCGATGCTGGGTTTCACAATTCCATAAGAACTGCCTTTGCTTTTTGGCCAGGGGGGTGTAGGCCTTCTGATGCCTTCTGGTGTAGCCCTTAATCCTGGCTGTCTCAAAGTTGCTTTTGGCTTTCCTGTTAACCATTGTGACATGTCTCTGCCTTAGAGTCTCTTTGGGATAGTCCACTTCCGGGTGCCGGGGACAAAGCATATTGAGCAGTTTCAATGCTGGGTTTCACAATTCCATAAGAACTGCCTTTGCTTTTTGGCCAGGGGGGTGTAGGCCTTCTGGTGTAGCCCTTAATCCTGTCCTCTCAAAGTTGCTTTTGGCTTTCCTGTTAACCATTGTGACATGTCTCTGCCTTAAAGTCTCTTTGGGATAGTCCACGTCCGGGTGCCGGGGACAAAGCATATTGAGCAGTTTCGATGCTGGGTTTCACAATTCCATAAGAACTGCCTTTGCTTTTTGGCCAAGTGGGTGTAGGCCTTAATCCTGGCTGTCTCAAAGTTGCTTTTGGCTTTCCTGTTAACCATTGTGACATGTCTCTGCATTAGAGTCTCTTTGGGATAGTCCACTTCCGGGTGCCGGGGACAAAGCATATTGAGCAGTTTCAATGCTGGGTTTCATAATTCCATAAGAACTGCCTTTGCTTTTTGGCCAGGGGGGTGTAGGCCTTCTGGTGTAGCCCTTAATCCTGTCCTCTCAAAGTTGCTTTTGGCTTTCCTGTTAACCATTGTGACATGTCTCTGCCTTAAAGTCTCTTTGGGATAGTCCACGTCCGGGTGCCGGGGACAAAGCATATTGAGCAGTTTCGATGCTGGGTTTCACAATTCCATAAGAACTGCCTTTGCTTTTTGGCCAAGGGGGTGTAGGCCTTAATCCTGGCTGTCTCAAAGTTGCTTTTGGCTTTCCTGTTAACCATTGTGACATGTCTCTGCATTAGAGTCTCTTTGGGATAGTCCACTTCCGGGTGCCGGGGACAAAGCATATTGAGCAGTTTCGATGCTGGGTTTCACAATTCCATAAGAACTGCCTTTGCTTTTTGGCCAGGGGGGTGTAGGCCTTCTGATGCCTTCTGGTGTAGCTCTTAATCCTGTCCTCTCAAAGTTGCTTTTGGCTTTCCTGTTAACCATTGTGACATGTCTCTGCCTTAGAGTCTCTTTGGGATAGTCCACTTCCGGGTGCCGGGCACAAAGCATATTGAGCAGTTTCGATGCTGGGTTTCACAATTCCATAAGAACTGCCTTTGCTTTTTGGCCAGGGGGGTGTAGGCCTTCTGATGCCTTCTGGTGTAGCCCTTAATCCTGGCTGTCTCAAAGTTGCTTTTGGCTTTCCTGTTAACCATTGTGACATGTCTCTGCCTTAGAGTCTCTTTGGGATAGTCCATTTCCGGGTGCCGGGGACTAAGCATATTGAGCAGTTTCGATGCTGGGTTTCACAATTCCATAAGAACTGCCTTTGCTTTTTGGCCAGGGGGGTGTAGGCCTTCTGGTGTAGCCCTTAATCCTGTCCTCTCAAAGTTGCTTTTGGCTTTACTGTTAACCATTGTGACATGTCTCTGCATTAGAGTCTCTTTGGGATAGTCCACTTCCGGGTGCCGGGGACAAAGCATATTGAGCAGTTTCGATGCTGGGTTTCACAATTCCATAAGAACTGCCTTTGCTTTTTGGCCAGGGGGGTGTAGGCCTTCTGGTGTAGCCCTTAATCCTGGCTGTCTCAAAGTTGCTTTTGGCTTTCCTGTTAACCATTGTGACATGTCTCTGCCTTAGAGTCTCTTTGGGATAGTCCACTTCCGGGTGCCGGGGACAAAGCATATTGAGCAGTTTCGATGCTGGGTTTCACAATTCCATAAGAACTGCCTTTGCTTTTTGGCCAGGGGGGTGTAGGCCTTCTGATGCCTTCTGGTGTAGCCCTTAATCCTGGCTGTCTCAAACTTGCTTTTGGCTTTCCTGTTAACCATTGTGACATGTCTCTGCCTTAAAGTCTCTTTGGGATAGTCCACGTCCGGGTGCCGGGGACAAAGCATATTGAGCAGTTTCGATGCTGGGTTTCACAATTCCATAAGAACTGCCTTTGCTTTTTGGCCAAGGGGGTGTAGGCCTTAATCCTGGCTGTCTCAAAGTTGCTTTTGGCTTTCCTGTTAACCATTGTGACATGTCTCTGCCTTAAAGTCTCTTTGGGATAGTCCACTTCCGGGTGCCGGGGACAAAGCATATTGAGCAGTTTCGATGCTGGGTTTCACAATTCCATAAGAACTGCCTTTGCTTTTTGGCCAGGGGGGTGTAGGCCTTCTGATGCCTTCTGGTGTAGCTCTTAATCCTGTCCTCTCAAAGTTGCTTTTGGCTTTCCTGTTAACCATTGTGACATGTCTCTGCATTAGAGTCTCTTTGGGATAGTCCACTTCCGGGTGCCGGGGACAAAGCATATTGAGCAGTTTCGATGCTGGGTTTCACAATTCCATAAGAACTGCCTTTGCTTTTTGGCCAGGGGGGTGTAGGCCTTCTGATGCCTTCTGGTGTAGCCCTTAATCCTGGCTGTCTCAAAGTTGCCCTTTGGCTTTCCTGTTAACCATTGTGACATGTCTCTGCCTTAGAGTCTCTTTGGGATAGTCCACTTCCGGGTGCCGGGGACAAAGGATATTGAGCAGTTTCGATGCTGGGTTTCACAATTCCATAAGAACTGCCTTTGCTTTTTGGCCAGGGGGGTGTAGGCCTTCTGGTGTAGCCCTTAATCCTGGCTGTCTCAAAGTTGCTTTTGGCTTTCCTGTTAACCATTGTGACATGTCTCTGCATTAGAGTCTCTTTGCGATAGTCCACTTCCGGGTGCCGGGGACAAAGCATATTGAGCAGTTTCGATGCTGGGTTTCACAATTCCATAAGAACTGCCTTTGCTTTTTGGCCAGGGGGGTGTAGGCCTTTTGATGCCTTCTGGTGTAGCCCTTAATCCTGGCTGTCTCAAAGTTGCTTTTGGCTTTCCTGTTAACCATTGTGACATGTCTCTGCCTTAGAGTCTCTTTGGGATAGTCCACTTCCTGGTGCCGGGGACAAAGCATATTGAGCAGTTTCTATGCTGGGTTTCACAATTCCATAAGAACTGCCTTTGCTTTTGGGCCAGGGGGGTGTAGGCCTTCTGGTGTAGCCCTTAATCCTGGCTGTCTCAAAGTTGCTTTTGGCTTTCCTGTTAACCATTGTGACATGTCTCTGCCTTAGAGTCTCTTTGGGATAGTCCACTTCCTGGTGCCGGGGACAAAGCATATTGAGCAGTTTCGATGCTGGGTTTCACAATTCCATAAGAACTGCCTTTGCTTTTTGGCCAGGGGGGTGTAGGCCTTCTGATGCCTTCTGGTGTAGCCCTTAATCCTGGCTGTCTCAAAGTTGCTTTTGGCTTTCCTGTTAACCATTGTGACATGTCTCTGTCTTAGAGTCTCTTTGGGATAGTCCACTTCCGGGTGCCGGGGACAAAGCATATTGAGCAGTTTCGATGCTGGGTTTCACAATTCCATAAGAACTGTCTTTGGTTTTTGGCCAGGGGGGTGTAGGCCTTCTGATGCCTTCTGGTGTAGCCCTTAATCCTGGCTGTCTCAAAGTTGCTTTTGGCTTTCCTGTTAACCATTGTGACATGTCTCTGCATTAGAGTCTCTTTGGGATAGTCCACTTCCGGGTGCCGGGGATCAAGCATATTGAGCAGTTTCTATGCTGGGTTTCACAATTCCATAAGAACTGCCTTTGCTTTTTGGCCAGGGGGGTGTAGGCCTTCTGATGCCTTCTGGTGTAGCCCTTAATCCTGGCTGTCTCAAAGTTGCTTTTGGCTTTCCTGTTAACCATTGTGACATGTCTCTGCCTTAGAGTCTCTTTGGGATAGTCCACTTCCTGGTGCCGGAGACAAAGCATATTGAGCAGTTTCTATGCTGGGTTTCACAATTCCATAAGAACTGCCTTTGCTTTTGGGCCAGGGGGGTGTAGGCCTTCTGGTGTAGCCCTTAATCCTGGCTGTCTCAAAGTTGCTTTTGGCTTTCCTGTTAACCATTGTGACATGTCTCTGCCTTAGAGTCCCTTTGGGATAGTCCACTTCCGGGTGCCGGGGACAAAGCATATTGAGCAGTTTCGATGCTGGGTTTCACAATTCCATAAGAACTGCCTTTGCTTTTTGGGCAGGGGGCTGTAGGCCTTCTGATGCCTTCTGGTGTAGCCCTTAATCCTGGCTGTCTCAAAGTTGCTTTTGGCTTTCCTGTTAACCATTGTGACATGTCTCTGCCTTAGAGTCTCTTTGGGATAGTCCACTTCCTGGTGCCGGGGACAAAGCATATTGAGCAGTTTCTATGCTGGGTTTCACAATTCCATAAGAACTGCCTTTGCTTTTTGGCCAGGGGGGTGTAGGCCTTCTGGTGTAGCCCTTAATCCTGGCTGTCTCAAAGTTGCTTTTGGCTTTCCTGTTAACCATTGTGACATGTCTCTGCCTTAGAGTCTCTTTGGGATAGTCCACTTCCGGGTGCCGGGGACAAAGCATATTGAGCAGTTTCTATGCTGGGTTTCACAATTCCATAAGAACTGCCTTTGCTTTTTGGCCAGGGTGGTGAAGGCCTTCTGATGCCTTCTGGTGTAGCCCTTAATCCTGGCTGTCTCAAAGTTGCTTTTGGCTTTCCTGTTAACCATTGTGACATGTCTCTGCATTAGAGTCTCTTTGGGATAGTCCACTTCCGGGTGCCGGGGACAAAGCATATTGAGCAGTTTCGATGCTGGGTTTCACAATTCCATAAGAACTGCCTTTGCTTTTTGGCCAGGGGGGTGTAGGCCTTCTGATGCCTTCTGGTGTAGCCCTTAATCCTGTCCTCTCAAAGTTGCTTTTGGCTTTCCTGTTAACCATTGTGACATGTCTCTGCCTTAGAGTCTCTTTGGGATAGTCCACTTCCGGGTGCCGGGGACAAAGCATATTGAGCAGTTTCGATGCTGGGTTTCACAATTCCATAAGAACTGCCTTTGCTTTTTGGCCAGGGGGGTGAAGGCCTTCTGATGCCTTCTGGTGTAGGCCTTAATCCTGGCTGTCTCAAAGTTGCTTTTGGCTTTCCTCTTAACCATTGTGACATGTCTCTGCCTTAGAGTCTCTTTGGGATAGTCCACTTCCGGGTGCCGGGGACAAAGCATATTGAGCAGTTTCTATGCTGGGTTTCACAATTCCATAAGAACTGCCTTTGCTTTTGGGCCAGGGGGGTGTAGGCCTTCTGGTGTAGCCCTTAATCCTGGCTGTCTCAAAGTTGATTTTGGCTTTCCTGTTAACCATTGTGACATGTCTCTGCCTTAGAGTCTCTTTGGGATAGTCCACTTCCGGGTGCCAGGGACAAAGCATATTGAGCAGTTTCGATGCTGGGTTTCACAATTCCATAAGAACTGCCTTTGCTTTTTGGCCAGGGGGGTGTAGGCCTTCTGATGCCTTCTGGTGTAGCCCTTAATCCTGGCTGTCTCAAAGTTGCTTTTGGCTTTCCTGTTAACCATTGTGACATGTCTCTGCCTTAGAGTCTCTTTGGGATAGTCCACTTCCGGGTGCCGGGGACCAAGCATATTGAGCAGTTTCGATGCTGGGTTTCACAATTCCATAAGAACTGCCTTTGGTTTTTGGCCAGGGGGGTGTAGGCCTTCTGATGCCTTCTGTGTAGCCCTTAATCCTGGCTTTCTCAAAGTTGCTTTTGGCTTTCCTGTTAACCATTGTGACATGTCTCTGCCTTAGAGTCTCTTTGGGATAGTCCACTTCCTGGTGCCGGGGACAAAGCATATTGAGCAGTTTCTATGCTGGGTTTCACAATTCCATAAGAACTGCCTTTGCTTTTTGGCCAGGGGGGTGTAGGCCTTCTGGTGTAGCCCTTAATCCTGTCCTCTCAAAGTTGCTTTTGGCTTTCCTGTTAACCATTGTGACATGTCTCTGCATTAGAGTCTCTTTGGGATAGTCCACTTCCGGGTGCCGGGGACAAAGCATATTGAGCAGTTTCTATGCTGGGTTTCACAATTCCATAAGAACTGTCTTTGCTTTTTGGCCACGGGGGTGTAGGCCTTCTGATGCCTTCTGGTGTAGCCCTTAATCCTGGCTGTCTCAAAGTTGCTTTTGGCTTTCCTGTTAACCATTGTGACATGTCTCTGCATTAGAGTCTCTTTGGGATAGTCCATTCCGGGTGCCTGGGACAAAGCATATTGAGCAGTTTCTATGCTGGGTTTCACAATTCCATAAGAACTGCCTTTGCTTTTTGGCCAGCGGGGTGTAGGCCTTCTGATGCCTTCTGGTGTAGCCCTTAATCCTGGCTGTCTCAAAGTTGCTTTTGGCTTTCCTGTTAACCATTGTGACATGTCTCTGCCTTAGAGTCTCTTTGGGATAGTCCACTTCCGGGTGCCGGGGACAAAGCATATTGAGCAGTTTCGATGCTGGGTTTCACAATTCCATTAGAATTGCCTTTGCTTTTTGGCCAGGGGGGTGTAGGCCTTCTGATGCCTTCTGGTGTAGGCCTTAATCCTGGCTGTCTCAAAGTTGCTTTTGGCTTTCCTGTTAACCATTGTGACATGTCTCTGCCTTAGAGTCTCTTTGGGATAGTCCACTTCCGGGTGCCGGGGACAAAGCATATTGAGCAGTTTCTATGCTGGGTTTCACAATTCCATAAGAACTGCCTTTGCTTTTGGGCCAGGGGGGTGTAGGCCTTCTGGTGTAGCCCTTAATCCTGGCTGTCTCAAAGTTGCTTTTGGCTTTCCTGTTAACCATTGTGACATGTCTCTGCATTAGAGTCTCTTTGGGATAGTCCATTTCCGGGTGCCGGGGACAAAGCATATTGAGCAGTTTCGATGCTGGGTTTCACAATTCCATAAGAACTGCCTTTGCTTTTTGGCCAGGGGGGTGTAGGCCTTCTGATACCTTCTGGTGTAGCCCTTAATCCTGTCCTCTCAAAGTTGCTTTTGGCTTTCCTGTTAACCATTGTGACATGTCTCTGCCTTAGAGTCTCTTTGGGATAGTCCACTTCCTGGTGCCGGGGACAAAGCATATTGAGCAGTTTCGATGCTGGGTTTCACAATTCCATAAGAACTGCCTTTGCTTTTTGGCCAGAGGGGTGTAGGCCTTCTGATGCCTTCTGGTGTAGCCCTTAATCCTGGCTGTCTCAAAGTTGCTTTTGGCTTTCCTGTTAACCATTGTGACATGTCTCTGCCTTAGAGTCTCTTTGGGATAGTCCACTTCCGGGTGCCGGGGACAAAGCATATTGAGCAGTTTCGATGCTGGGTTTCACAATTCCATACGAACTGCCTTTGCTTTTTGGCCAGGGGGGTGTAGGCCTTCTGATGCCTTCTGGTGTAGCCCCTAATCCTGGCTGTCTCAAAGTTGCTTTTGGCTTTCCGGTTAACCATTGTGACATGTCTCTGCCTTAGAGTCTCTTTGGGATAGTCCACTTCCGGGTGCCGGGGACAAAGCATATTGAGCAGTTTCGATGCTGGGTTTCACAATTCCATAAGAACTGCCTTTGCTTTTTGGTTAGGGCGGTGTAGGCCTTCTGATGCCTTCTGGTGTAGCCCTTAATCCTGGCTGTCTCAAAGTTCCTTTTGGCTTTCCTGTTAACCATTGTGACATGTCTCTGCCTTAGAGTCTCTTTGGGATAGTCCACTTCCGGGTGCCGGGGACAAAGCATATTGAGCAGTTTCGATGCTGGGTTTCACAATTCCATAAGAACTGCCTTTGCTTTTTGGCCAGGGGGGTGTAGGCCTTCTGATGCCTTCTGGTGTAGCCCTTAATCCTGGCTGTCTCAAAGTTGCTTTTGGCTTTCCTGTTAAGCATTGTGACATGTCTCTGCCTTAGAGTCTCTTTGGGATAGTCCACTTCCGGGTGCCGGGGACAAAGCATATTGAGCAGTTTCGATGCTGGGTTTCACAATTCCATAAGAACTGCCTTTGCTTTTTGGCCAGGGGGGTGTAGGCCTTCTGATGCCTTCTGGTGTAGCCCTTAATCCTGGCTGTCTCAAAGTTGCTTTTGGCTTTCCTGTTAACCATTGTGACATGTCTCTGCCTTAGAGTCTCTTTGGGATAGTCCACTTCCGGGTGCCGGGGACAAAGCATATTGAGCAGTTTCGATGCTGGGTTTCACAATTCCATAAGAACTGCCTTTGCTTTTTGGCCAGGGGGGTGTAGGCCTTCTGATGCCTTCTGGTGTAGCCCTTAATCCTGGCTGTCTCAAAGTTGCTTTTGGCTTTCCTGTTAACCATTGTGACATGTCTCTGCCTTAGAGTCTCTTTGGGATAGTCCATTTCCGGGTGCCGGGGACAAAGCATATTGAGCAGTTTCGATGCTGGGTTTCACAATTCCATAAGAACTCCCTTTGCTTTTTGGCGAGGGGGGTGTAGGCCTTCTGATGCCTTCTGGTGTAGCCCCTAATCCTGGCTGTCTCAAAGTTGCTTTTGGCTTTCCTGTTAACCATTGTGACATGTCTCTGCCTTAGAGTCTCTTTGGGATAGTCCACTTCAGGGTGCCGGGGACAAAGCATATTGAGCAGTTTCGATGCTGGGTTTCACAATTCCATACGAACTGCCTTTGCTTTTTGGCCAGGGGGGTGTAGGCCTTCTGATGCCTTCTGGTGTAGCCCCTAATCCTGGCTGTCTCAAAGTTGCTTTTGGCTTTCCTGTTAACCATTGTGACATGTCTCTGCATTAGAGTCTCTTTGGGATAGTCCACTTCCGGGTGCTGGGGACAAAGCATATTGAACAGTTTCGATGTTGGGTTTCACAATTCCATAAGAACTGCCTTTGCTTTTTGGCCAGGGTGGTGAAGGCCTTCTGATGCCTTCTGGTGTAGCCCTTAATCCTGGCTGTCTCAAAGTTGCTTTTGGCTTTCCTGTTAACCATTGTGACATGTCTCTGCCTTAGAGTCTCTTTGGGATAGTCCACTTCCGGGTGCCGGGGACAAAGCATATTGAGCAGTTTCGATGCTGGGTTTCACAATTCCATAAGAACTGCCTTTGGTTTTTGGCCAGGGGGGTGTAGGCCTTCTGAAGCGTTCTGATGTAGTCCTTAATCCTGGCTGTCTCAAAGTTGCTTTTGGCTTTCCTGT
>NW_027054915.1:0-9313 GCF_011386835.1 Chrysemys picta bellii | reverse complement strand
TAAGTCATGTGCTCCAGCCCCCTAATCATTTTTGTTGCCCTCCGCTGGACTCTTTCCAATTTGTCCACATCCTTCTTGTAGTGTGGGGCCCAAAACTGGACACAGTACTCCAGATGAGGCCTCACGAATACCAAATAGAGGGGAATAATAACATCCCTCGATCTGCTGGCAATGCCCCTACTTCTACAGCCCAAAATGCCGTTAGCCTTCTTGGCAACAAGGGCACACTGTCGACTCATATCCAGCTTCTCATCCACTGTAACCCCTAGGGCCTAGGTCCTTTTCTGCAGAACGTCTGCCTAGCCACTCGGCTAACTCCAGTGCATGCTTCTGGGATTCCCTCTGGATCTCCGTAGCCGTCTAGTGGTCAGCCTCTTCCTTGGCCCTCTCTGCTTCATCCCTTGCCTTTTCAATTTCCAAAGCTCTTTCATGGGCAGTTGCCTCTGCCTCCCTTTTTGCTTTTTCTTCAGCCTCAAATTTGACCATCTGTCTATTGTGTTCTTTTGCTTTTTCTTCAGCCTCAAATCTGGCCAATTCTAGCTTCTTTTGTGCGTCCCTTTCTGTCATCTTCCCCTCCCACCCCCACCCCCAGAGTAAGAAAGAAACAAGGAAAACCGGTTTTGTGATTTCTTTTGCCAGTGTTAATTATATGCTAGCTATCACCACTGGACCTTCTTCTAACAAAGCCCTTGTTAGAAAAACTTAACCTGTTTGCCTTCAGGTGAAGAGAGAGAAGATCTGTATCTCTCTTCACTGCTTCCCCAGCAGTTCAAAGGAGAGAAAAAAATCTACTGGCTTTTGGTTCCTTTGAATCCCACCTCTGCCACCATGTTATAGGTGTCACCCCCACTCTGAACTTTAGGGTACAGATGTGGAGACCTGCATGAGAACCCCTAAGCTTAATTACCACCTTAGATCAGTATACTGCCATCACCAAATTGTTTAAACAACCATTTACGAGTTATTTGGGAACTTTGTCTTCCCCCCAAAATATCTCCTTCCCACGTACTATAACCCTTCCCTGGGTAGCCTTGAGAGACTTCTCCACCAATTTCCTGGTGAACACTGATCCAAACCCCTTGGATCTTAAAACAAGGAAAAATCAATCAGGTTTTAAAGAACAGACTTTTAATTAAAGAAAAAGGGTGAAAGGAAAACCTCTGTGAGATTAGCATGCCAGCTATTCTCACAGACAACAGATTAAAAAACACAGAGGATTTTCCTCTGGGCAAAAGCCTTAGTTACACAAAAGAAAAACCCAATTTAATTCCCCTTCTTATGCAAAACGAAGTTACAAAAGGAAATAAACATAAGCTAATTTATTCCTTCTCTAATACTCACTACCCTGGTTGATTCCTGGATCTTTTCACTCTGGCACAGAACTTAATGATGAGAACAAAGGAAAAACTTCCCTCCTTCCTCTTGAAAAATCTTGTCCCCCCATTGGTTCCTCTGGTCAGGTGTCAGCTAGGCTAGGTGAACTTCTTAACCCTTTACAGGTATGAGAGGCATTAACCCTTAACTGTCTGTTTATGACAACCACCTTCTGGGTTTGTCAGCAGTGACCTTTGCGGGGCTTTACTCTGCCTTTTTTGGTCCCTGCTGCAGCCACCACTTTCTTAGGACTATTCCTGGACATGGGCATGGTGGCCTTTCTGGGGATCCCGGCAGCTCTAGCCAGCTTCTTGGTGGCTATTTTTCTGCTCAGAGCCACTGGCTGGTTCTTGTGGCTTGTCGTGGAGCCCAGCTACTGCTGGCTGACTGTGAAGGAGCCAAGGTGCTGGTGATCTCTGCTAACCCCTGAGCCCCAACTGGATGTGGTTCTTGTTCTTCTGCACAGCATCGCTCGTGGAGAACAAGGACCTGCAAATGTGCATTCATATTCTATCAATGTTTGAACAAGGAGGAGTCCTGTGGCACCTTAAAGACTAACACGTTGATTTGGGCATAAGCTTTCATGGCTGGAACCCACTTTGTCAGATTTGTTAGTCTTTAAGGTGCCACAGGACTCCTCATTGTTTTTGCTGAAACAGACTAACACGGCTCCCCCTCTGAAACTTATCTTTGTTTAATCGATGAAAGCAAACTAGAGCCTCAGAGGACCAGAACTGATTTTCGACGATGGACAGGTTTGCTCGGTGTTTGTACATTTTAACAGGAAAAATGTTGATGTTTAAATTCATTTCACATCCTCATTCAGTGGAACTCCTGAACATACAGGAGATGCTGCTATCAAATCCCCCCCCACTCCTCTCTTCTGCAGACTAAAGAAGCCCAGGTCCCTCAGCCTCTCCTTGTACATCATGTGCCCCAGCCCCCTAATAATTTTCCTTGCCCTCCGCTGGAATCTCTCCAATTGTCCACATCCTTTCTCTACTGGGGGGACCAAAACTGGACGCAGTACTCCAGGTGTGGCCTCACCAGTGCCGAATAGAGGGGAATAATCACTTCCCTCGATCTGCTGGCAATGCTCGTACTAGTGCAGCCCAATATGCCGTTAGCCTTCTTGGCAACAAGGGCACACTGCTGACTCAAATCCAGCTTCTCATCCACTGTAATCCCCAGGTCCCTTTCTGCAGAACTGCCGCTTAGCCAGTCGTCCCCAGCCTGTAGCAGTGCATGGGATTCTTCCGTCCGAAGTGCAGGACTCTGCACTTGTCCTTGTTGAACATCTGGCTGGGCCTGAGCCCCCTTCGGAGGGCCGATGGGGTTCGGCGGGTCTGTGCTGTGTCCCCTCCTGAGGGTGAGGGAGGACGGTGAACGAGATCCCCGTGTGCAGACGATCTCCTCGCACGGTGGCTGCCAGCGCTCTAGCCCAGCACTGAGTGTCCCAGAGAGGAGCAGGGAGAGGCCAGGCTGGGTTGGGATTTTAGAGCAGTGATGTGGTTGGTGTGGAGGGCAGTTCAGGTCTCCGGATGGCAGAGGTACTCTGCACCTCTGACCTTGCAGGTGCCTTATCACTAGTGTGCCCCTTTCCGCCCCCCCGGATTGTGCTCCTCTCCCGTCTGCACTAGCCCCTGGAGGGCCGTGAGCACAGGAGTCAGAGCGGGTCCCTGAGGGTTGGTAGCCTCCTGTCCTGAGCCTCAGAGACCCTTTCCACCACAGAGGCGGCTGGACATTTCATCTCTGTGCTCCCCTCGGGTTGCTACCTGATGCCCCTGCACTAGTGTGTTCCGCTCTCTGCCCTGTGGGACCCCTCTCGTGGGTGGGGTCTGCAGAGCCCCGTGCTAAGGGGCTGAGCTGCCGTCCTCAGCAGAGGGACACGCCATCCAGGTGAGCCGATGGGCATTGAGCTCAGTGACCAGGAATGTGCCCTGCACTGAGCTGCCGGCATGGCATGGGCTGGCCTGTGGGGGCAGGTGCTCTGTCTCACACTCCGGCCCCTCTGCAGCTTCCTGACTGGGAAAGTGACTTTACAAGAGCATCTCGATGGCCGTGGGGCTGATTGCTGAGGGGAAGCTGCCCGGCCACCTCTCCTCGCGCCGTCCCTGCAGCGCGGCCTGGCGTAGTTCACTGGTGCAGGGGTAAAGCCCTGCTGCACTGGGGAGCGTCACGGACGAACGGCTAGATGACACCGTTGCCAAGGAAAACAAGCGACCTGTTAACCGCACAGTGCCCTGAGCTGAGCAAAGGACCCTGTGCCCCCCCACCCCCCGCTGCCACTGACCTACCCCTGCCGGCCCCTCCCAGAGTGTAATGGGGCCATGTGCTTTCATCTGAGCTTATCCGACCCCGTGACATACGTGGGTCAATGTTGCTCCTGCCCCTGTCCCCGCACCTGCTGCTGTTGCAAACAGGCCCCGTTGCGGGGGGCAGGCGAGGGAGGG
The DNA here is from genome assembly GCF_011386835.1 of Chrysemys picta bellii. Lineage (NCBI taxonomy): Eukaryota > Metazoa > Chordata > Testudines > Emydidae > Chrysemys > Chrysemys picta. The sequence continues at coordinate 5,486 of NW_027054915.1, read as the reverse complement.
GAAAGGGAACAGACTGTGTCGGGGAGGGGAGCAACGGGTGGGCAGTACATTGAATCAGCACAGGCTGTGACTTCACTTTCTGCCCTGTGCTCCGAGCTGCCGAGGGGCCAGATGACGCCCAGCGCCTCTGTGACTACTGGCTGAATGCTGGTAACGTCCCCCTCACACAGATGAGGAGAGTCCTTTTATCCCCCGTTTGTGACAATCGAGAACAAAACCCTGCTAGCTGACGGGGCACATGCAGCGGAGCCGGGCGGCGTTGGCGAGGAGCGGTACCGCAGCGCCGGCCCTGGGAGACGTTCTCTGCTTAGGACAGTGCACGGTGTGAGCTCTCACCGTGCAGCCTCCACGCTGGAGTAGTTACTCTCAGGAATCGCAGCCATGATGGAATTACATGGCACAGCCCTGGAGGGGGACCTGCCAAAGAAACCCACCGCAGGAGCATTCAACTCAGAAAGGGGAACTGCACAGACGTGAGGGGGCTCGTTAAATGGAAATTAAAAGCAACATGCCAGGGTGAAATGCCAGCAAAGCGCACGGAGACTGTTTAAAAACACCATGCTAGAGGCTCACACTACATGTATCCCGCAAATAAAAAACAAACCAGTGCGAGGATAAAAAAAATGCCCCCAGGGCTAAACAGCCGAGTAAACGAGGCACTTTGGAAGTCAAATCCTAGTGAGGAAAATACAAAGCAGCATAAACTCTGGCAAGTCAAATGAAAAGTATAATAAGGCCAAAAAAGAACGTGAAGAGCAACTAGCTAAGGCACAACAACTAACAGCAAAGCATTGGTTAAGTACATGGGATGCAGGAAGTCTGCCAAACAGTCAGCAAAGCCACTAGGCGATCGAGGCGCTAAAGGAGCACTCCCGGAAGACCAGGCCATTGCGGAGAAACTTCTGTCTTCAGTGCAGAGGATGCGGAGGAAATCCATACGTGCCAGCCCTTCTTTTTAGGTGACAGATGCTAGAATCAAAGAATTATAGACCCATCGGGTTGGAAGGGACTGCAAGGTTCAGGGAGGGAGTTTGGGTGCAGGAGGGGGTTTGGGGTGTAGGCTCTGGGAGGGGGTCTGGGTGCTGGGTGCAGGCTCTGGGCTGGGACAGAGGGTTGGGGTGCGGGAGGGGGTGTGAGATGGAGTTTGGGTGCTGGGTGCAGGCTCTGGGGTGGGGCAGAGGGTTGGGGCTAAGAAGGGGGTGCAGAAGGGGGTGCAGGCTCTGGGATGGAGTTTGGGGGTTGGATGCAGGCTCTGGGCTGGGACAGGGGTTAGGGGTGCAGGAGGGGGTTTGGAGGCTGGGTGCAGGCTCTGGGCTGGGACAGGGTGTTGGGGTGCGGGAGGAGGTTTGGGTGCTGGGTGCAGGCTCTGGGCTGGGGGTTGGGGTGTAGGAGGGGGTGCAGGAGGTGGTTTGGGTGCTGGGTGCAGGCTCTGGGGTGGGGCAGAGGGTTGGGGTTAAGAAGGGGGTGCAGGCTCTGGGATGGAGTTTGGGGGTTGGATGCAGCCTCTGGGCTGGGACAGGGGTTAGGGGTGCAGGAGGGGGTTTGGAGGCTGGGTGCAGGCTCTGGGCTGGGACAGGGTGTTGGGGTGCAGGAGGAGGTTTGGGTGCTGGGTGCAGGCTCTGGGCTGGGGGTTGGGGTGCAGGAGGGGGTGCGGGAGGTGGTTTGGGTGCTGGGTGCAGGCTCTGGCTGGGACAGGGTGTTGTGTGGGAGGGGGGTTGGGAGCTGGGTGCAGGCTCTGGGCTGGGACAGGGTGTTGGGGTGCGGGAGGAGGTTTGGGTGCTGGGTGCAGGCTCTGGGCTGGGACAGGGTGTTGGGGTGCAGGAGGAGGTTTGGGTGCTGGGTGCAGGCTCTGGGCTGGGACAGGGCGTTGGGGTGCGGGAGGGAGTGCAGTGAATGGGGCTCGGTCAGGGATTAGGAGTTTGGGGTGCAGCAGGCAGGCTGCCCTGGGGCTAAGGTGGGGGCCAGAGGGGAGGATCCCCCCAGGGACAAGGCACTCACCCAAGCCCCGCCAGGCTTCTGCTCAGGAGGTCCTGCCAGAATAAGCCCCCGGCTCCCTCGGATTCGACTCCGAATCCCCTGCCGGGGCGGGAGAGGGGAGGCTGCCATGCGCCTCCTCCCTCCGCAGCGCAGCAGCCGCCTCAGCCTGACCCGGCAGCACTTCCTTGTAGCCCGCAGTGGCAGCGGCCGGCCAGGGAGCGCAGCGCGGAGCTGCAGGGGGCAGGCAGGGATACTCGGGGGAGGCGTGTGGGGGTGGCAGGCGGGACGGGGGGAGAAACCCTGCCCTGAACATTGGTGGAGCCAGACCCCCTGGGCCCTGAATTTATTGGAGCCCGGGCACCACGGGCCCATATAACTCACCGCCCCTGGCAAGGTTCATCTAGTCTAACCCACCCATCTTCTCTCTTCCGGCTGGGATCCCTTGACTGCAGCAGCTCCCCAGATGTCCTAGCTCTTCTCTTTCCCTTACATCCTTCACTTCTCTGGCCATTGGTTTGCTACATCTGAGTCCTCGCTCTATAGGCCCAGGCCCAGCAGCTAGTTACCCAGGCTACGCTCCCGTTGCCATCCGTGGGGGTATCCTGTGCTGTCAGGGCTGCAGGTTTTGGCCCATGGTCAATGCAGGCGCTACGGCTGCTGCACACCTACGTGGTGACTCCTGCAGCCCATCGCCAAACTGCGGGGCCATATTCTGCAGGGTGGCCTCCCTGGCTGAGATTCTGGGAGCAGAGAAACCCTGGGTTCGAGAAGGAAAATGACCCCACCAGAACACTCTGGAAATGGCTCCCAGAGACGTCCCAGTGACACCTGACTTTGCAGCCCGGGGGTTCTCTGGCAGGAGTTCTCCTGCTTCTTCATTGTCACCGCGGGCAAGAGTCTGGCAGTGGGAATGGAGAGGGGGTGTCTGCCGGCAGATCCTTCCATGGCTTTCTGAATGGGAGCCTGACAGAGCTTGTGCCCATGGTGGTGAAGGGCCCAGATTCAATCCCCACCCGTGCCTATGGGGTCTTTGTGTGGCCATGGGTTCCCTTACCCATCACTGCAGGCTGTGCAGGAGGTGGAGGAGAACCTGGCCATGGAGGAGGCAGCGTCTCCCTGGTCTGAGCAGCACCGGAGCTGGGGGAGCCGGACGGGAGCTTCTGGTACGGGAGGTTTCACGTGCGGTCCATGGAGCTGGAGAGGACAGAGCTGGGCCCAGAGTCCTGGGGCAGCTCCTCAGTTAGTTCCTGTAAGACCCAAAGGAGAAGGTCAGATTCAGGCCCCACTGACCCCTGGGCACTTCCCAGAGAGGCTGCCCAGACACAGCCAGCAGGATTCTCTGGCAACACAGCTGGGCCCTGTCCTCCCGATTCCTTCCTTCCCTTCCAACTTGGCCCTTACCCTGCCTCTCGCAGCTGCCCCTTACCTTTCTTCCCCCAGCCTCAGTTTACCCTCCAGTCCCACGATTCCCCATCTGCCCCCAGCGCTTACGCCCAGAATTTCCTCTTGGCGGTGCCCAGTCCTCAGCCCCAGGAATCACTGCTCTCTGCTGTTCTCTCCAGTGCCCTGCCAAGGGGAGCCCCCTCCTTGTCCGAGGTCTCCTGCCCTCCCGCCAGGTCCCCACAGCCGTCTCTCACTCACCGCTGTCTTCTCCACCAGCGCCGCTTTGGAGCAGGGCCATTCCAGGCTGTCCGGCCACCCTTCTGTGCGGTGAAGCAGATCGGAGCTGGGGGTGGAGGGGTGGGGGGAGATGATGCTTCATAGAGTTTCATATAGCTTAAGGCCAGAAGGCACCATTAGATCATCTCATCTTACTTCCTGAATGTTCCAGGCCATTAAATTTCACCAACCTATAGTCTGAGTCTCTCACTGTAGGTCATTTTCTCCAGCTCTCATATCATTAGTGTGACTCTTTTCTGCACCCTCTCAAATTTAACACCATCCTTTTAAAACACAGACACCAGAACTGGCTGTCACTATTCCATCATCTCTCTCACCAATGCTATAGAGAGAGGTAAGATCCCCTCCCTGCTCCTACTCATTACTGCCCTATTTACGCATCTGGGCAAGGGGGACCTAGCCATGGAGGTAGAGGAGGACTTGGCCTTGCCCTCCTCCTCCTCATCCAAGTCATCCTCTTCCGCTTTCTTGTCCATGACCACGTGCTCCATTCCTATGGCCAGGTCCTCCCGCTCCTTCTCTTCTTCCCCCTGCATTGGCACATCCCTGTCCTCCTCTATTCCTGGTCCTCCTAGTCTATAGCCAGGTCCTCTTCCTCCTCTTCTGCCTCTTCTTCTTCCCCCTGCATGGCCACATCCTCCTCCTTCTCTTCTGTGGCCAGCTCCTCTTCCTCCTGCTCCTTCTCTGTGGCCAGGTTCTCCTCGTCCTTTTCCTCCTTCTTGTCCTCTCTGGCCAGGTCGTCCCCCTCCTCTACTCCCTCCTCTATGGCCAGGTCTTCCCTCTCCTTCTCCGTGGCCAGGTTCTCCTCCTCCTTTTCCTCCTTCTCGTTTTCCTCTCTGGCCAGGTCCTCTTGCTCCTCCTCCTCCATGGCCAGGTCCACTTCCTTCTCCTCTTCCCCCTGCATCGGCACATCCTCCTCCTCCTCCTCCATTCCTGGGTCCTCCTAGTCTATAGCCAGGTCCTCTTCCTCCTCTTCCACCTCTTTTTCTTCCCCCCTGCATAGCCACATCCTCCTCCTTCTCCTCTGTTGCCAAGTCCTCTTCCTCCTGCTCCTTCTCCGTGGCCAAGTCCTAATCCTCTTCCACTTCTTTTTCCTCCGTAGCCAGTACCCCCTCTTCCTTCTCTTCTTTCTCCGGCATGGCCACATCCTTGTCCTCCTCTATTAGCAGGTCCTCTTCCTTCTCCTCCTCCTGGTCCAGGTCCTCCTTGTCCTCCTCTGTGGCGTGGTCCTTCTCCATGGCCAGGTCCTCCTCTTCCTCCTATGTAGCCAGGTTCTCCTCCTCTTCCACCTGCTCCATGGCCAGGTGCTCCACTCCCATGGCCAGGTCCTCCTCCTCTTCCTCCATAGGCAGGTGCTCCTTTTCCTGCTCCATGGCCAGGTCCTTCTCTTCTTCCTTTTGCTCCATGATCAGGTGTTCCTCCAACAGGGCCACGTCCTTCTCTTCCTCTTCCTTTAGCTTCTTCTTCCTCCTCCTTCTCTGTGGTCAAGTCCTATTCCTCTTCTATGGAGATCTCCTCCTCCTCCTCCTCTGCAGACAGGTTCTCCTCCTCCTCCTCCTCCTCTTCTTCCTCTTCTGCAGACACGTTCTCCTCCTCCTCTTCTTCCTCTTCTGCAGACACGTTCTCCTCCTCCTCCTCCTCTTCTTCCTCTTCTGCAGACACGTTCTCCTCCTCCTCCTCCTCTTCTTCCTCTTCTGTAGACACGTTCTCCTCCTCCTCCTCCTCTTCTTCCTCTTCTGCAGACACGTTCTCCTCCTCCTCCTCCTCTTCTTCCTCTTCTGCAGACACGTTCTCCTCCTCCTCCTCCTCTTCTTCCTCTTCTGCAGACA
>NW_027054914.1:0-9314 GCF_011386835.1 Chrysemys picta bellii | reverse complement strand
GACTCCTGAAAGCCCTAACACTCCAGGGGAGCAAGCCGTGCCCTGCCCTGCCCTGGCTGCCCCGGGTGTTACCTCGGAGGGAATCGTTCCAGATTCCAATGGGTGGCAGGTCCAGGGAAGAGCCTTATCTGGGGGGAGGCTGTACCAGACCCGCCCGACCCAGGCAGGCTCCCAGGTACTCTCTGCTCGGGGCTGATAAGGCTCCTTAGCAGTTTCTCTCCAAATAAATTCCAGTTCAAGACACCTGAGAGCTCCACAGCAGGGCAGCATCCCCAGAGCGCAGCAGGGCGGGCTTAGGGGGAGCAGTCGGTAGCAGCACCTGCCCCTCGTACGGCAGGAGCGAGAAGTGCCAGCCACGTGCTGCCTCCATCCCCAGAGGCCAGGTGAGAGTGAATTCCCACGTCCCCGCACGATTGGTTCCGTCACTCTTCTACACTTACATGGATTTCCAGTGTCAATGTTTCTAACATCAGCTTTGCCAGCTCTCCTTACACCTTTGTCTGCTAGAGCAAAAACCTGAAATGCAGCTACCTCCTCCTGCTGGGTGACTAGAGACCTTAATGACAGAGCTCGGTACTGCTTAGTCAAGCTGACTAGCTGCAGCCCCTCGGGTTGCCTGCTCGAAGGTTTGCTGGCCAGGCCACAAGTCATTTCTGTGCCTCTTCCCTGCTCCTTCTCAGCATTTGAACATCATTTGACTAGTGTGAACAAGAGTCTATACTGGGGAGAGCCCAGGGTGAGAGAGTCACTAGACTCTTGTCAAGGCTGCTTCCCCACTCTGAACTTTAGGGTACAAATGTGGGGGCCTGCATGAAAACTGCTAAGCTTAACTACCACCTTAGATCTGGTCCACTGCCACCATTCCCAAGTGGATTCCCTTCCCTGGGAAGCCTTGAGAAACCTTTCACCAATTCCCTGGTGAATACACATCCAACCCCCTTGGATCTAAAAACAAGGAGAATTAACCATCCCCCTCCTTCCTCCCACCAACTCCTGGTGGATCAAGTTCCAAACCTCTTGGATCTTAAAACAAGGAGAAATCAATCAGGTTCTTAAAAAGAAGGCTTTTAATTAAAGAAAAAAGGTAAAAAACATCTCTGTAAAATCAGGATGGAAAATAACTTTACAGGGTAATCAAACTTAAAGAGCAATAGGCCAGAGCAAAACGCTGCGTTAGAAATCGGATTCAAAGTACAGCAAACAGAGGTAAACACTCTAGTAAAAGGTACATTTACATGTTGAGAAAACAAAGTAAAAACTAACACGCCTTGCCTGGCTGTTTACTTACAAGTTTGAAATCTGAGAGACTTGTTCAGAAAGATGTGGAGAACCTGGATTGATGTCTGGTCCCTCTCAGTCCCAAGAGCGAATGACTTCCCAAACAAAGAGCACAAACAAAAGCCTTCCCCGCACCAAGATTTGAAAGTATCTTGTCCCCTTTTTGGTCCTTTGGGTCAGGTGTCAGCCAGGTTATCCGAGCTTCTTAACCCTTTACAGGGAAAAGGATTTTGGAGTCTCTGGCCAGGAGGGATTTTATAGTACTGTACACAGGAGAGCTGTTACCCTTCCCTTTATAGTTATGACAACTCTGGTTATACAGTGCTCTGTATACATCTGTGAAGCAGGAGTGCTGAAACCCCAGTCACAGACGGGGTCCAGCCCCAGAGAGCACCAGCCTGGCCCTGTGGGGTTGGGGTGGGAGGGCGACATGGAGAGCAGTTTGGTCCTATGGAGGGCACTGCTGCCAGGTGGCTCATGGGGAGGGGCGGGGGTGGGCTGTGGCGTATGAAGAGTTCAGGTTGTTTTGGAAGGGGAGGGGTAGCCATGTTCCGGGGGGAGTTGGGGTGTGGGTGGGACCCCAAGTTGGGGGGAATGGTGCAGGGGAACCCTGGGTTTGGCAGGGAGCCCCCAGTCAGCAAAACGGCTGAGCGAGCTGGCTGCCCGGGACAGGCTGAGGATGTCCCCGCTTGCAGCGTCATGCTCCAGCCTGGCGAGGGATGGCTGGCTGGGGAGGGCACCAAGCGCAGCCTGCAATGGGCAGAGTGGGGGGTGGGGGTGGCTCCCAGCACGGACAGCGGAGATGGGAGGCGGGAAGGGGAGAGGTCAGTGCCCTGCGCAGGGGGATTCCCCCGCTCCCCCACTGCAAAACAGCACCCCCCCACCTCACCACCAGCAACCGAGATGGAGGGGACAGCTTAATGCACGGGGGGGCGGGGTCCCTGATACTCCCAACTGCAAAATAGCAACCCCCTCCCCCCTGTCTGCACCCCAGATGCTGAGGAGGGAGGAGGAAACCTTCCAGCTGCATCTCAGCGGCTCCCAGCTTCCCTCCCCCTGAAAACATCCCTGTTTCCAAACCTGCCCCCCAAACTCCCCCCTATGCACGCTCTCCACGCAGGCTCTGTCAGGAAGGCCAAGTAGACAGGGCCTTGTGTCCTGGGGATGCACTGAAGGGCCATGGTCAGGAGGGGACTGGAAAGATGCAGTTTGGGGGGGGGCAATGCCCCTTCACATTCCCCCCCATCTTCACCCCTGCCAGTGGACCAGCCAGGACTACGTCATGGCCCAGCTTTGGGCTACAGCCCACGATTTGGAAGCCCTGCCTGAGGGTGAACTTCATCAGGCCCAGCTGACTTGTTCTTTAGCCTGTTCTTTCCCTGTTCGGGGGGGGGGGTGGGGGGGGTGCTCCTGCCCCTGGCTGTTAGCATTTATGGTGTTCAGCATCTGGTCACAATGAACTTTGATTGAAGTGACTGAAGCCAAACAGGCAGGAGATGCTCAGAGATGCTCAGAGGACGTCAGCCTGACAGATAAATACACTGCTAGGAGCTGGATTATACCATGTGATGGGTGGAGTTAAAATCTCATTGACACAGCTGTGAGGATGCACTCTTCATTTAAGACAGCTGGAAGCAACAGGTAAGGGGGCCTCGTGTAGAACAAGCCATGATGGCGTGTGCCCAGAAACTAGCCCCAGGTGGGCAGAGGATGCCACCGAGCATTGTTCTGAGCTGGTGCGTGTGTGACAGTGTAGCGGGGCGGCCTGGCTTCCAGGCGCCCCAGGAAGCGATGAGCCAGAAAAGCCGCCAGAGTGGGCGGAGCCACCGCGGCCTGTCCCCGCCCCCCGGAAGTCAAGGGGTGGGACAGGAAGTATAAAGGCCAGGCCCCAGCGCTCAGTAGCTGGCCGGCAGCGGGAGAGGACAGACGCTGGTGCCCGAGCTCCCACGGACCTGAGCCTGCCGAGAGCCCGGTATCCTGAGGAGGACTGGCCGAGCCTGCCGAGAGCCCGGTATCCTGAGGAGGACTGGCCGAGCCTGCCGAGAGCCCGGTATCCTGAGGAGCGGTCTGAGCTTCCCCCCGCCGAGGGCCCAGAGAGAGTGACAGACCTACCTGCTGCTTGGGGCCCGGAGGAGCCTATGATCTGCGACCCAGCAGACGAAACTCAGGAGGAGCAGGTACCCATGGAGGAGGAGATGGGAAGTGGCCCGGGGATAGCAGACCCCGAACCCATGTCAGTGTGTTGCGGTCAGGATCCCCACTGACTGCGCGGCAGATGGACTGCTGCGGATAGGGCCCCGGGCTGGAACACAGTGGAGTGGGTGGGCCTGTGTTCCCCCCCTGCCACCCCGTGCTGGGTGGCAGTCTCTCCTCCTCCTCCTTGTCAAAGGGGCCTGGGCCCCTGACAGACTATTTGTTGGCTGCCCCGCCCTGACCTAGGGCCTGGGCTAACCCAAACTGACCCAGCCCCTGCTACAAGGCCTGGGCCACTGACTGACTATTGGTGTGTTGCCCCGCCCTGACCCAGGGCCGGAGCTGTTAATTGTGTGCTCAGTCCCTGCATAGGGGCCTGAGCTCTGAACTGCTAATTGTGTGCTCAGTCCCTGCATAGGGGCCTGAGCTCTGAACTGCTAATTGTGTGCTCAGTCCCTGCATAGGGGCCTGAGCCCTAAACTGTCAATTGTGTGCTTAGCCCCTACCCAAAGGTCGGGGCCCTAACTGTTATTCGCTTTGTAGCGGGGCTGTATTGGCGAACCGGGAAGGGACGAGCCCCACCCCGGACCTACTACAGACCGAGACAAGCCGGGCAGTGCAGCCAGGACACGGAGGCAGAGCAGGAAAGCCGAGCAGAGCCTGTGAGCATGGTGTGATCTTGGGAGGAGCATAGAGAGCTTTTGGGCCAGGTGCTGGCTAAAGTTTCAGAGTAGCAGCCGTGTTAGTCTGTATCCGCAAAAAGAAGAACAGGAGGACTTGTGGCACCTTAGAGACTAACAAATTTATTAGAGCATAAGCTTTCGTGGACTACAGCCCACTTCTTCGGATGCATATTATATGCATCCGAAGAAGTGGGCTGTAGTCCACGAAAGCTTATGCTCTAATAAATTTGTTAGTCTCTAAGGTGCCACAAGTCCTCCTGTTCTTCTTTGTGCTGGCTAAAGAGGCTTGGAGCTGAGAGCAGGGAGGCTAATCCCTGCTGTTGGTTCCTGCTGTGTTTGGAGAAGCAGGACTCTGTATGTTCCTTGTCAATAAACAAGACATCAAACAATTACCAGACTCCATTGCCAATTTCTGCTCCCCACTGGAACATCCCCAGGGCCCCAAACTTTGACTAGCCCCTTGGGTTGAAGAGGGACACCAATATCTTTATTGTGTGGTTTCGTTGCACGTCTATCTAATCTCAGTGGTTTATCAGCACCTAATTACTGTTGCAATGTTTTCTCATGTAATAACCATATTTATTAAAAACAGAGGGCAGGTTTTTGAACCCAAACTCACCACTGCTAATACATGCAGAATTCAGATGTAAAGTCCTGGCTTTGAGTCATCCCCCATTTAAATGCTCAATGACAGTTGCTAGAAATCCAGTGTCATGATTCATTGATCACTAATGCCGAGGGGCAGTGGCAGGGCTGGGAGAAGCAGAGGTAAATGTGGGTCTAAAGTCGTAGTGAGTGACATGGCTTCCAGAGAGGCAGAGTAGAAGCGGGGGTCCAGTTATACACACCAATCACGCTTTTCGTGTCATTCGAACGCATTCCAGGGGATTTACCATGCAGAAGCCAACAGGAAGGGAGTGAGCAGAGTAGAGGCATTGCAGGGACTGCACTGATTAGGTGGGGGCTGGCGCGCCGTGTCTGATCTAATATTGTCTCCCCTTCTCAGCGGCGCCGGCTCCCAAGGAGGATGGGCTCCTCCTGCCGGACCCAGCACACGTCTGTTGGCTTAACCAGGATGAGGGAAGACCTGCACTCCCCACTCTTACAGAACCCTGCCCAGTAGATGTAGCCTTTCCCATTGAGCAGGATGTTCTGACACTTGTCGTACCACCAGCCTCCATAGCTACTTGCGCAATTCCCACTGGCCTGGTCCTGATCCTTGTCAGTCGTGCTGAACTTCATGTTGTCGTGTATGCCCCCCAGGCCGGAGTGGTAGGTGGTGAGATAGTCCTCGCCGTCCCCAGAGTACCTTCCCAACCTGAGCAGGTACCCGCTGGGCTCATCCTCGACACTGAAGATGTCGTACTCTGCGTAGCGGGTGCTGTTGGATTTGTCCTCCACCACAAAGCGGACCTTGTAGATGTTCTGCCGCGTGAGCAGGGACAGGTACTCGTTGCCCAGCCAGTAATCCTGCTGCACGTTCCCAAAGCCGTACTTGTAGGTGCTCCAGGACTCCTTCCAGGTGATCTCTGTGTTGTAAGAATTTCTCTGCACAAGGGTCCAGCCTTTGCCTTCGGTGTCCATGTCACACCACACCACTCGAGGGGGGAGAGCCTGCCGGCTGGATGACATGGACCCCGCTGGGGCTGTCCCTGGGGATGTTGCTGCAGTCTTTGGGGAACCCTGAAATGCCACGAACATCAGGTTAAGGGGGCGGGGGGGGAGGGGAGGGAGGGAGAGAGAGAGAGCGCCCGCTAGCTAGCTCAATCAAATCAGCCTGGGGTAACTGGAGGCTGGGTTTTTAGAGGCAGGTCCTGTGTATTTCACAATACTACAGCCACAGAATCCGCCCCGGCCATTCCTGGCCACAGAATCCGGCTCCAGATCTTACACTTTCATTTTACCAATAAAATAAGAATAGTTTCTTGCTCTGCTGGTTTTGAAGAAACCTTGAAGAGATGAATCAAGTGTAAACCAAGGCTCTGTATCCTTCCTGAGTCTGTACTGCTGAAGAAATCATTTGGCGAGGGTGGGGGAGACGCTGCCAGATCCATCTCAGCGAATGTCAATTATGAAACCCATCAGTGACAATTTAAATGGGAGTTTTCAAAGAGCCTAAGGGAGTTTGACACCCGACTGTGATTGGAATTCAGTGGGATTTGGGCACCCAACTCCCTGTGGTGCCTTTGAAAATTCCAGACATCCTATCGAGGGGCTTGTCTTTGGGGTGGAAATTGTCCCGAACTATCCTGGTAGAATGAAAGCACTGTGGTTATACTGCTCCTCCCCTCCCCAGGGTCATCCCTCGAGCCTGAGCCCCCCCAGCTCCCCTACCCCCCAGACAATCCCCCTGTGTGCCCCACCCCCATAGCTGAGCCGAGGGGGAGGAGCTGCTGAGCTCTGCGGGGGCAGGGGCTCAGGGCCACCTCTGAAGCTGGTTCGGCCCCTGGCCTGCCTGGGCAAGCCCCTGAGCAGCTCCCAGAGCTGCTGGAGGTGTGGGGAGAAGGGAATGAAAACCCCTGACAAGGAGAAACTGGCTCTCCCTGCTGCCTGGACTCTGGGGGCAAGGCTTCTAGGAATGAGCGAGAGATCCCCAGCTGTTAGCCGGGGCTAGCCCTAGTATAGGAGTTGGTGAGATGGAAGGGTAGAACTCCCAGCTAATTTGGGGGGGGTGCCTGGTTCCCACACGCTGCCCTGTGGTTGGCACCAGCGCTCTTCAGTCACTGCCGGGGGCTTGGCAGCCGTTACCGGAGAAAGGGATAACGAAGCTGTGGAAAGCAAACAGCCAGTCGAGCAGCACCTCCCCCACCCCGGCTGGCCCATTCCCAGGCGCTGGAGGCCTGCGAATGGGAGTAGTGGGGTCACTAGCGCAGGCTGGCCTTGCGATCCCTTCGGAGAACTCAGCGTTCCTTGGGGCCCAGCGCTGGCGGGGGGGCGGGAAGGTGCATTCAGTGGATAAGTGGATCTAGGGGTGACCCCGGCATGGGGGAGAGGAGCAGAATCAGGCCCACGATGCCCTGATCTCGGATATGGCAGATGATAGAAGCTCTCCGACGGGTTCTCTACTCACCCCTCTCGACCTTCTTGTGGGCCAGGGCCCCGTTGCCCTGCACGGGGGCTACGCAAAGGAGCGCCATCATGGACAGCGCAGACAGAAGCAGGAGAGAGCTGGACTGGAACCCTGCAGGGGACAGAAACCGCTGGACATGAGACCAGGAGAGAGTTTCACAAGTGCCTAAATCCCACTAGAACTCACTGGGATTTAGGCACTTAAGTGACTTAGCCACTCTTGAAAATGTTACCCTTAGATGCTAAGGCCAGAGTTTTCAGAGGGCTCAACTACTGGGCCAGATTTTCAGAAGAGCTCAGCTCCCAGGTAGGCACCGCAGGACATGGCTGGATGTTCAAAGGGGCTCAGCATGGCGGGGGGGGAGGGGGGGGGGGCGGGCAAGTCTCTGGAGATGGGGTGAAGCCCACCATTCACCTCTCCCCCGGCCCGGCCACTGTCTCCATCTCTGCAGCCGGCCCGATTAGCACACAGCTGGGACCCAGCTGCATGGTAAAAACCATTCAAAGATTGCGGCTCCGATGGCCTGGCTCCCGGGTCCCGGGCGGGTCAGGGCCGGCTGGAGCGCTCCCTGTGGTGGGGAAGGAGCTGCCTCCTCTCTCCCCGCGCTGCACCGCTGCAAGGGGAGTGCTGCTCGGAGCAACCCCCTCTGTCCCAGCTCCCTCCGTCCACAGTCACTACCACCAGCCGGAGAGCAGTGCCCGCTCACCCACACAGAGACAGCAGCTGGGCAGCCTCCGGCAGGGCTCTGCCCCCCTCAGATGAGCGCCAGGTGAGAGGGACCCAGGGCACAGAGCTGCTGTGTGCCCCACGCCAGGCATGCTGCCCCCTGCACTGCAGCCCAGCAGCCCAGAGGGGGACACGCTGCTGACACTGCAGCTGTTCTGTGGGCCCAGCTCAGGCCAGGCTTAAAGTGGGCAGAGTCGCCAGGGGCCACAGTCCTGGCCAAAAAGAGTTCAAAATGGAGCCGGGTCGCTGAGGGGTGCACTGTAAGCGCTGCCCTAGCAAGGGCATGGCCATTTATTTCAGCCGGGATTAACATAGACACCCCTCCCCCGCCCCACACATGCTTTTCCCAGGCCACCTTCAGCACTCAGCGCAGGGATTCACAATGACCTTGCCGGGATCAGCAGCCCAGAGCAATCCAGACTCTTGGACAGAAACCGGCTCATTCACCCCCCGCCCCCCCGCCCAGGTATATCTATCACGACCCTGGTATTACATCTTGTGTAGGCACAGCCCACATAACGCAGAGCGCGGCATATGCAGCCCCCAATGGGAAATAGGTTGAGAACCCTACAGCAGAGGCTCCCGTGTGAAGCTCCAGAGGTCCCAAGTTTGATTATAGCTGCTGCCGGCCCATGACAGTTGCAAAATGGCAGCTTTTTGTGGGGCGGGGCGGGTTGGGGCGGGGTGTGTGTGTATGTGTCAAACCAGAACAGGCTAAAGCCGCACTGTCCTCCCTTTTGGACTACATGGGACCCCAGCTACCTTTCAGCGCCTCATGGATAAGCTACTACACCCCCATAATCATTATGCTGCTGCCTACCTGGACGATGTGGTCATTCATACCCCAGACTGGGAAACCCACCTCGAAGGTGGAGGCAGTGCTCAATACCTTCAGGCGAGCTGGCCTTACAGCTAACCCTGCTAAGTGTGCTGTAGGGTTTACGGAGGCCAAATATCTTGGCTACATTGTGGGAAAAGGTTTGGTAAAACCCCAACTGAACAAGTTAGAGGCCATCCAAAATTGGCCCCGACCACATCGCAAGAAACAAGTCCGGGCATTCCTAGGTGTGGTGGGGTATTACCGACGATTTAGCCCCCACTTTGCCACAAGGGCAAGCCCCCTGACAGACCTACTGAAAGCCCACGGACCTGATCTGGTGAGATGGTCTGACGGAGCAGAGAGAGCGTTCACAGACCTACAGACTGCCCTCTGCAGTAACCCCGTACTGATAGCCCCAGATTTTACCAAGGAATTTATCCTGCAGACGGATGCATCGGAAGTAGGGTTAGGGGCCGTTCTATCACAGATGGTTGGGAAGAGGAACATCCAGTTCTCTACCTCAGTAGGAAACTCCTTCCGAGGG
>NW_027054913.1:0-9321 GCF_011386835.1 Chrysemys picta bellii | reverse complement strand
CTATATCACCTCCACCATCCTGCATATCCGCTCCCCCAATGGCCGGCACAGAGCCTTCTCCACCTGCACTTTCCACTTGACCTCTGTGGTCCTGTTTTTTGGCACCCTCCTCTTCATGTATTTACGTCCCACCTCCAGCTATTCCATGGACACGGACAAAGTGGCCTCAGTGTTTTACACGCTGGTTATCCCCATGTTGAACCCCCTCATCTACAGCCTGAGGAACACAGAGGTGAAGGACTCCCTGAGGAAAGCAATGAATAAACTCCTAACCAATTCTTGAATCTATTTAACTTAGTACTGGTTTTTTTGATGAGGAGTGGAAACAGGTGAATTCAACTCCCAGCCCATTGCAATGTAATTTCGTAGAGCCCATGGCAGTATTGTTCATTATTCTATTGTTATTATTATTAATTTGTTTGTATTCCAACAAGGTCTGCAGGCCCCAAATGAGATCAGTGGGCAAAACGTGGGAAGAATCACAGGTCCAGAAAGAGAGAATGATTATGTAGGCTGGTGGCTAGGCGCACCAACCTAGAGGGTGAGATGCTCAACTTCACGTCTCTGTTCTGAGGGTTATTGAATTAGTTATCCACAGTAGAACAACTTTGAAAGGAGAGATTGAGAGCAACCCAGACTGGAATAGCACAGCACTCAGGGGCTGGGATACTTTCTGGAAATGCAGGAAACCCAAGTGCAGAGTGTGATGAGTTCGGTCACAGAGACCCTCGTTGGGACTGTCACCTGATGTGCTGAAATTACCTCTGAGCCCATTTTCCCTGCTAGCCTGGGTCTCCAGAACCCTGCCTTGTTGAGAGAGACACGCTAGCCTGCTGCAGCACAGACCCAGAATCTGGGCCACGCCCCCCAAAGCTTCAGTTCTAGACTGATACCAGCTCAGCAGGATACCGGTCTCCAGCACGCAGACACCCAGCTCCCAATGGAATCTAAACCCCAAATAAATCCGTTTTACTCTGTATAAACCTTATACTAGGGAAAAACGATAAATGTTCACCCTCTATATCACTGATAGAGAGAGATGCACAGCTGTTTGCCCCCCCAGGGAACAATTGTTTTCACTCAGTAACAAAAGTGATTTTATTAAGTATTAAAAGTGGTATTTAAGTGGTTTTAAGTAATAGAACAGAACAGAACAGACAGTAGCTAGGTAAGTGGAAAAATTACACTGAGGGTAAATACAACCTAACTGCCTTAAACATGCTATGAAAAGTTTCTCAGCCCTGTGCGACAAAGCTCAGTTGATCTAACATTTAAACATAAACCAGGCCTCAGAGAAGCTGCGGATGGAAAAGACCAGTTGGGAAATCCAGTCCTATCTCCCTGCCAGGGCAGCGGAATCCCCTTCGGTTGGAAATATTCCAGCTGTCCCAGCTTCCCAGTAGAGATTATTCTGCATTCTGATTGAGCTCAGTGTCAAGCTGTGTGTGTGTGTAGAGGGCGCTCTCTCTGTGTGTGTTTGTGTTTGGTGTGAAGTGGGCACTGTGTGTGTGTGCAGTGAGCACTGTGTGTGTGTGTGATGGGGGGTATAGTAGAGCTGAATGTCAAGTGTAGGCAGGTGTGTGTGTCCCTTGCCCTGCCCAATGCTCAGGATGGCATCCCACACCGGTGTAGGGCCCTTTGTGAGATCATAGAATCGTAGGACAGGAGGGGACCTTGAGAGGTCATTTATTCCATTCCCCTGCGCTCATGGCAGGACTGAATATTATCTAGACCATCCCTGACAGGTGTTTGTCCAACCTGCTCTGAGAAACCTCCAATGATGGAGATTCCACAAGCTGCCTGGGCAATTTATTCCAATGCCTAACCACTCTGACAGTTATGGAATTTTTCCTAATGTCCAACCTAAACCTCCCTTGCTGTAATTGAAGCCCATTGCTTCTTCTCCTGTTTCAGGGACTATAAGATATAGGAGATAAATAAAATTAGCAAAAGAATCAGGAGGGCGCTGGCATGCTTGGGGATATTTTGTTGCAGCATCTTCAGAGAACAATTACATTTTTCGCTTCAGCATCACATTGAAAGGGCCCTCAGTTATCAATTGTCTGGTCTTATTTAACACTTTATATATTTTGATCTTCCACAAGCTGTAACTCCAGATACTTTGCAACATTAAATAATACAAGCCAGTAAACGAGAGACATGAGAAATGACTGAAAGCAACGGTGGTAAGACTGAAGCCCCAATGCAGAGGGACTGAAAGAAAGTTAAAAGGCATAAATACAGTGGGAAAGTTTTCCATTTAAGAGCAGACTTGACGAAAAGGGGAGAACTGAGTGGTTCAGGGATACTTTTTGTTGGTCCAGATTTCTCACTGCCCATACAACTACCCTACCCCAACACAAGTACACGGGCTCATTGTCAGAAGAACATCGGTCCTTTGTTTTTGATACTTAACCTATCAACAAGTATAAAACCTGAAATACACAACTAAAGGGGCAAAGGTTTTCATCCTACCTCTTTCCTTTTCACAAGCCGCCCTCCCCCCCGCCATCCCACTACAACCCAAACAGAAGTTCCTTCTAAGCTCAGGAGACAGCCCAATGAATTGCTGAATTGTTCATTTCTCCTTAAACCGTTGACTAAGACAGTGGTTGCCAAATTTTTGTATCAAAGAGGATGGTCAGCTCGAAAAGGCCTGTTGATGAATGAAGGAAACCCCTAAATGTCCCTTTAATCAGGCCTTGCCAACACCCCAAATCAAGCAGCTAATAAAGGGATGTTATGTGGGCCAAGTTGTGGGGACTGAAGAAGCAAATATACCATTGACAACAGATGTTTGAGACAGAGGAACCAGGCCCCTTAAACATCAGGCTTTTTGTACATGAGAAGACAACCTGGAATCCAGTGCTTCTTTAAAGGGTGTGTGGCTATGGGCAATCTGGTGCCTTAGATGGTGTAGGTCAGGGGTTCTCAAGCTTTTTCTTTCTGAGCCCTCTTCCCCCAACATGATCCCTGGCCCACCTGTGCCACAACAACTGTTTTTCTGCATATAAAAGCCAAAGCTGGCGTTAGTGGGTAGCAAGGCCCCACACCACAGGGGGACCTGTGAACCTAAGTTGCTCAGGCTTCAGCTTCAGCCCTGGGTGAAGGGATTTGGGTACTGGGCTTCAGCTCCATGTGGTGGGGGTTTCAGCTTTCTGCCCTGTGCCCCAGCAAGTCTAATGATCCCCTGAAACCTGCTTGCGGCACCCCCCGGGCGTCCTGGATGCCTGATTGAGAACCATGGCATTATCACTGTGATGGCTTTGCACAATGGGCAGAATAACTGTGTGTTGATCTGATCATGTGACACAGGCCCTCTGACGGAGCGGACCACATAAAACTCATTCTTCACACTGCCGTCTTCGACTGACATGTTATTGACAACACACCCACACCCCTTTTATTTTATTTTGACCCTCAACGGTTTTGTTCCCTCTGCACACTCTAGCTTTCGGGGTCTTTTTACAAACGGTTCTTTTTTCTAAACAGGGTTTTGAAATTTGCTGAAGGAAGAAGATGGTAAATATTTCCCAAACGGTCTGATGCTTTCCTCTCACCCTCTGTCTTGGTCACTTTGTCCACCTATTCTGCCACTTGAGCTATTCTGAGTCCCCCTCCTTTGCTGCCTACTGCCTGTGTCCACCAAAGACTCCAGGGGTGGGAGGCTGAGGAGAATACATGGAATGTTGGTTCCACCCACTGAAATGGTTGTTAAAAAAAAAAAGATCTGTGACCTAGAGCTGAAAACAACCGTCTCCCCTTTCAAGACCCATAATCTGTCTGGGCTCACAGACCTTGAGCGGGATTAGAAAATCCTGCTTTCCAAGGTCTGTCCTGCTTTGAAATCACCTCCTCCCTGGATTGGAACTGGTGATGCAAAGGGGAAAGACACCATGTCTCAGCCTCAAAACCTTGAGCCATTCCCTTTCTCCAAAACTGTCTTCCTTAAAAACCTTACACTTTATTCCCCCACCCCCATTGCTTAGCAATTAGCTCACTGCTTCAATTCTGCGGAGCAGACCACAACACATCAGAGGGAGGAGAGAGACTTTTTTTTAACTTGATGTCACTCTAAAGGGGATACTGAGCTATGGGGCAATGTAAGTGATTTGTGGCAGAGCAGAAGCATGAACCCAGCTCTGCTGAGTCCAAGTCCAGCAGACCATCCACCCTCCATGGATCAGGGAGAGATGGATGAAGTGATTCCTTTCCAACCCAAAAGAATCTGCAATCCCATGACCCTAAATCTTTAAATAAATACACATCGGGTCAAATTTAATACCCAAACCCAAAACACATGCATGTCCCATTATCCCTTACATCTGTTATGTACCCATGTCTGCTGCTATAGGACATTATATCTCATTCGCTTAGCCAGTCCCCTTCTTGTTCTGGACTTCCTCACTGGTGACGTTTTACCAGGTTAATCAAGAGATTCACTGAGCAAGGACCTCAGGACGGAGATGACAATGAAAATATAGGAGATGAGAATAACGAGGACGGAGATGATTTCCACGGAGCTGCCATAGAT
Source organism: Chrysemys picta bellii (assembly GCF_011386835.1). Lineage (NCBI taxonomy): Eukaryota > Metazoa > Chordata > Testudines > Emydidae > Chrysemys > Chrysemys picta. Next base: position 4,787 of record NW_027054913.1, on the reverse strand, counting down.
ATAGAGCAGGAGTTCATTGAGGGAGGTGTCAGAGTGCAAGAACTTGAGGAGCTGAGGTGGGTCTTCCCACCCCCTTTCCTCCCTGTGACTGGAGGGGTGTTAACAGGCCACTTGCACCTTGAATGGTCCCTTGAAACATGTGTTAACTACTTACACTAAACAATCTATTCCACCTTATATTTACCTGTGATATTCTGAGTTACTGAAGAAAAACTCTGTGTCAGCTCAAAAACTTGTCTCTGTCACCAACAGAAGTTGGTGCAAGAAAAGCTATTACCTCCTCCACCTTGTCTCTGTACAGTTCTGGTCAGTTATTGTACCAGCGTCCCTTGGCTCTCAATGGCTAAGGTCATGTCTACACTAGAGCACTGACAGCAGCACAGAGGTACTAATGCAGCTGTGCCGCTGTATTCAGGGCCGGCTCCAGGCACCAGCTTGTCAAGCAGGTGCTTGGGGCGGCCACTCCGGAGAGGGGCGGCACGTCCAGCTATTCGGCGGCAATTAGGCGCATGGTCCCTCACTCCCACTCGGAGCTAAGGACCTCCCACCGAATTGCCGCCGCAGATGGCGATCGCAGCTTTTTTTTTTTTTTGCGCCGCTTGGGGCGGCAAAAACCCTGGAGCCGGCCCTGGCTGTATGATCACTCATGTAACCGCTCTGTGCTGATATGAGAGCGCTCTCCTGTTGGCCTAATAAAACCATCTCAACAAGCAGTGGTAGCTAAGTCAGCGGGAGAACTTCTGTCTCCAACATAGAATCATAGAAGATCAGGATTGGAAGAGACCTCAGGAGGTCATCTAATCCAACCCCCTGCTCAAAGCAGGGGCAACCCCAACTAAATCTTGCCAGTCCGGGCTTTGTCAAGCCAGGCCTTAAAAACCTCTAAGGATGGAGATTCCACCACCTCCCTAGGGAACCCATTCCAGTGCTTCACCACCCTCCTAGTGAAATAGTTTTCCCTAATATCCAACCTAAACCTCCCCCACTGCAACTTGAGACCATTGCTCCTTGTTCTGTCATCTACCACCACTGAGAACAGCCGAGCTCCTTCCTCTTTGGAACCCCCCTTCAGGTAGTTGAAGGCTGCTATCAAATCCCCCCTCATTCTTCTCTTCTGGAGACTAAACAATCCCAGTTCCCTCAGCCTCTCCTCATAAGTCATGTGCCCCAGCCCCCTGATCATTTTTGTTGCCCTCCGCTGGACTCTCTCCAATTTGTCCACATCCCTTCTGAAGTGCGGGGACCAAAACTAAATGCAATACTCCAGGTGTGGCCTTAACAATGCCGAATAGAGGGGAATAATCACTTCCCTCAATCTGCTGTCAATGCTCCTACTAATACTGTACACGCTGCCACTTCTGACGGTGTAACTTATGTCACTCAGGGAGGTGTTTTTCTCACACCCCTGAGCGACATAAGTTATATGGACAAAAGTGGTAGTGTAGACCTGGCCTAAGCTGATTCCATTCTAGCACTAATATAATACAGACACCTGTAATAGATGAGGGTGTAAGTGGCGGATATAATTAATTTTCATGGTCTCACTAGAACGAGCCTCTTTGTATTTGGGTCATGTATTCGTTATGGGCCTCTGAATAGAGGCAAAGTTCTCTGATTTGAACTTTCATCCATGACCTTTCCATCAACAAGTGGATCTCTCCTGAGGTTCAAAGGAGGCACTCACAGTAGTTAGAGCCTGGGTTTAATGTAGCAATAACAATGCAACACTATAATACCAATATATGTTTGGGGAAAGAGAGGTCAAGGACTGCTGATCTCAGAGTTTGTTGTGTGGTTATTGCATGAATGGTATACGTAGCTGTACATTGTGTTCCTTTTTTAAATTAAATTAATTTACTCTATGCCATCCTGCCGTATGGCTTGGCTGATACCAGAATGTAAAGTACAAATGTTTCTTCTCTCACACTTACAAAATGATCGTTCTGTGACATATACTTCTGAAACTGTCAAGTATCAGAGGGGTAGCCATGTTAGTCTGGATCTGTAAAAGCAGCAAAGAGTCCTGTGGCACCTTATAGACTAACAGACGTATAGGAGCATGAGCTTTCGTGGGTGAATACCCACTTCTTCAGATGCAACATGGTATCCGAAGAAGTGGGCATTCACCCACAAAAGCTCATGCTCCTATACGTCTGTTAGACTATAAGGTGCCACAGGACTCTTTGCTGCTTTTACTTCTGAAACTATCTGTCTGCTTCTCTGTCTACCAATCTACATTCTTATACAAGGCACATCACTGTAGAATTTGAGAGCCTTACAGACTGTTAAAGTGAGCAGATATGGGTCTCTAAAACGATTTTAAGGTCAGTGGTATCATGACTAGCCTTAAGTGAGCATTTCTAGGAGATGTGGTTATTATTTACAACACCTATGGAAAGAGCACTTGAGAGATCAGCCACCTCAACCACATTCCCTGAAACAATAAAGAGAGGACATGAATAGGTTTATTATTGGTTATTAAAATGACAAGAAAACACATTCATCTTGAAACCACTTCCCCTCCCCAGTGATCTCCCCAGAGCGTTCTTCACCTCCTTGTTCCTCAGGCTGTAGATCAGGGGGTTCAGCATGGGGATCACCGCAGTATAGAACACAGAGGCCACCTGGTCTTGGCCCAGTGAGTAGCTGGAGTTGGGGCGCAAGTATGTAAAGATCAGAGACCCGTAAAACATGGTGACGGCCGTCAGGTGGGAGGCACAGGTGTTGAAGGCTTTGTGCCTGCCCTCGGCAGAATGGATTTTCAGGATGGCAGCCAAGATGTACAGGTAAGAGAAGAGGATTATCAGGAGGGAGCTGATACAGGTGAAACCAGCTAAAATAGAAATGGTATTTTCAGCGATGGAGCTATCAGAGGATGATAGGGCTAGCAGTGGAGGGGTGTCACAGAAAAAATGGCTGATGATATTGGAACCACAGTATGGTAACCTGGTAATAACACACACAGTAATCATGGCATTTGTGAAGCCAGTGATATAGGAGCCAGCCACCAACGTGACACAGACTTTATGGGACATAACTGATGAGTAGAGCAGGGGTTTACAGATGGCCACATAGCGGTCATACGCCATTGCAGCCAGGAGGAAGCACTCTGTACACACCCAGGCAACAAAAAAATACATTTGAGAAAAACACCCAGAGTAGGAAATGGCTTTGCTCTCTGCTAAGAAGTTCGCCAGCATCTTTGGGGTGACAACAGATGAATAGCAGATATCAACAACAGACAAGTTGCACAGGAAGAAGTACATGGGGGTGTGTAGTCGGGAACTGATTCTGATCAAAATGACCATCCCGAGATTCCCCACCAGGGTGATAACATAGATCACCAGGAACAACACAAAGAAGGTGACCTGCAGCTTTGGGTCATCTGTGAATCCCATGAGAATGAACTGGGTTGCTACGGTAGAATTTTTCTCTTCCATGATTCCCACTTCTGATACCTGCCGAAAAGATGAAACAAGAGAAGATGAACTGTTTCATGCCCAGTCATCATTCTGTGTACAAAGCATGCAAATGCATACATATTTTTGCATGCCTACTGCTTTGAGATTTGGGTCCCAGTGATATATAGTCACAAACATTCAACCCTCTAATGTATAAAGAAGGTACCAAACTCTTCTCTGGGGTTTGCTTAAAATGGCTTCTGTAGTGATAGGCAGTTAACCAAACAACCGAGTGCTTAATTCAGTTTTACGCATCCGATAATTTGGATGCTTTCCAAAATGTATCCCCTTGTATTTGGTATACTGTGTAAATGGGTGACTGGGTGGATGTATTGGATGGTAGGTGAGTAAGTGTGTGGCTGCATGAATAAAGAGATGTAAATGAATAGGTGGTTGGTGGGGTGAATTGGTTTGTAGCTGGATGGGAGTGTCCATTGTGATGGACAATCTGATGTGTTAGCAAACTGGTGGACTGATAGATGGGTGAACATATTGTTGGAGTAAGGAGCTGGGGGGTAGATAGTTGTGTAGGGAGTTAAGAAGGTACATGGCCGAGTCAGTGGGCAGTCAAATGGATGAGTCATTGAGTAAGTAGACATGTGCTATTGGATTAGTGAGAAGGTGGCTGGGAGAATGCACTGGAAGGCAGGCAGTGTTGTTATAGCCGTGTTGATCTCAGGATATTACAGAGACAAGGTGGGCGAGGTAGTATCTTTTATTGGACCAGCTTCTGTTGGTGAAAGAAACAAGCCTTTGAACCACACAGGGCTACACAAAGACCTGACTGTTGGTCCAGTAAAAGATATTACCAGGTAATCTCTCTGTAAAGCAGACAGACAGATGTGTGAAAGAGTTTGAGGATGGGTGGCTTGAGTGAGTGGTACTGTAGGTGTTCGGTAAGTTGAAAAAGTTCTTGGGTCTATTTCAGAGTGGAAAATGTTCTGTATGACAAATATCACCCACCAGAACTGGAACCCATTGCCGAAGCGAAGGAGTGGAAGCTCAGAGATTGAGCTCTTACCCTAGCAAGTCAGTCTTTTAGGGACAGTGTGGCAGGGAAACTTGCTTGGTTACTGGTGATGCTGTTCTGTGAATAAACATAGAACTTGAGGGACCCAGGACTGTCAATACAAGAGCAGTATAGGTACTGTGTTTAGTTACAGATGTATAAATGTAGCTCTTTCCCTCAGCGAAACACCCCAGACTTATCATTATGTTAAATGCCAACCCTGTACACTGGGTATTACTGTTACATTATTACTATATTGATACACAAAAATTGACATCAGTCTAATGAAAAAGGAAGGATACGTCTTGTACTAACGG
>NW_027054912.1:0-9327 GCF_011386835.1 Chrysemys picta bellii | reverse complement strand
CAAGTGGGTGGGGGGAGCAGGGAGAAGAGGGGCTGGCAGAGGCTGGGATGTTAGTTCTTTGAAAACACTTTCTCCACCTTTGGAGCATGGGCCTGGATAGGTTCCTGTTATCAGCCAGACTGTCCCCTCGGGGCAGGCTCCTGGGGACCTCGCATGCTGAGCCTGTCCCTCCCTCCAGGCAGGGCCCAGCTCCTGGCTGCCGGGGCAGACAGCCACACGCCCTGCCCTGGCTGCTAACCCCACTGCTGTTACTTAGTGTGACAAAGCTCTGTACGGTGTTTATGAGCTGTCTGCATCATTCTGCACCTAGCACCCTGGCACCACTGCCCGTTGGGGGAAAGAATTCATTCTCTCCATAGGCCGTGGGAGAGCCGGCCAGGGATCTGAGCAGAGTTGCTAGGACTTTCTGGGCTGGAATCAACATTTCTGTACCCGGAGACAGACACCTGGTTCCGAGGCAGGTGAGCACAGCGTGGCTGGTCCAGAGAACAAAACCAGGTGGCTGCGGGGGAGAGCCTATGTCTACACTGCAATAAAAGACCTATGGCCCAACCCCAGCTGACCCAGGTCAGCTGACTCAAACTGCGGGGCTAAAAATTGCAGTGTAGATGTTTCGGGCTGGAGTCTGTGCTCTGGGGCCCTCCCCCTTCGTGGGGTTTCAGAGCCCAGGCTCCAGCCTGGGCCCAAACGCCTACACTGTGATTTTTATCCCTGTGAGCCCAAGTCAATTGGCCCGGGCCCAGCCTCACAGCTGTGGGTTTTTCATTGCAGTGCAGACGTGTCCCCAGAGACACAGAGCTGACCTGAGGCAGACAAAGGGACAGGGAAAGGAACGGTTCCTACAACAGCTTGGCTTGAGGGAGGCCTGGCGCTGGTCAGCCTGAACTCGCTCTTCACTTTTTCTTCTCTGTACAAAAGCTAGGATCTCTCAGAGCCCTTGTGCCAGCTAAGTAATAAACTGTCCCCTTGGCTTGAACAGGCTCCCTGCCTCACCGAGCATAGTGCCCTAAGGGCACAGCACAGGCCTCCCCCAGGAGTCTGGCTGGGACCTTGTACTAGACATGATTTTATGAAAATATGCTAATGAGTGAATATAATGTAACTGGAATATGCTTCATGCAAAAGGTCTCTTGTAAGGTATCATTACAAAGCTTATAATCTACTGAGTGTGGTCATCCTATTTGTATAAATGTATCACTCTTTTATCTGAAACTAGAAATATGAAATATCACTCTGAGGCCTATTGTAATTATGCAAAGTGTGGGCCATTAATGGTGGTTTGGAATGTTGATGGCTCCCATCAACCAGGACAAAAGTTTCCCGCCTTGTGCCAAAGCCATATAAGGGGGTGGGACAGAAAAAGGGGGCTGCAATCATGAGAAATCCCCTAGCTACCACCTGAGCTGGAACAAGGGCTGAACCAGGGGAAAGCATTGTGCCCAGACTAGGAAGGCATCCAATCTGTGAAAGAAACGTATTGAAACATCCCTGAGGGTGAGATTTTATCTGTATTCAGTTGCATTACTGTATTAGAAATAGATTTGCGTGTTTTATTTTATTTTACTTGGTAATTCACTTTGTTCTGTCTGTTACTACTTGGAACCATTTAAATCCTACTTTCTGTATTTAATAAAATCACTTTTTACTTATTAATTAACCCAGAGTATGTATTAGTACCGGGGGGAGGGGGGGGGCGCAAACAGCGGTGCATATCTCTCTATCAGTGTTATAGAGGGTGAACAATTTCTGAGTTTATCCTGTATAAGCTTTATACAGGGTAAAACGGATTTATTTGGGGTTTGGACCCCACTGGGAGTTGAGCATCTGAGTGTTCAAGACAGGAACACTTCCTAACCTGTTTTCAACTGAGCCTACAGCTGTTAGGGGACGTGGTTCAGACCTGGGTTGGGTTTGCAGCAGGCTACTGGGTCTGGCTCAAACCAGACAGGGCACTGAAGTCCCAAGCTGCCAGGGCAGGAAAGCAGGGGCAGAAGTAGTCTTGGCACATCAGTTGGCAACCCCAAGGGGGTTTCTGTGATCCAACCCGTCACACTGGCTCAGCCAAATTTGCTGCAGAGAGACAGACAGGGCTGGGTGCCAAGGACCAAGTTTGGGGCCTACCCTGTGTAACTGTGTCGTCCTTGAGACCCATCACACTGAAGGGGGCACTCCCAAGGGACTGGTTCCGGGGGGGGAGGGGGAGGGAGGCATAGGCTAGACCCTGTGGCTCTGTGACAGGGAGGATGACCAGGAGATCAGGCCCACCTGCAATGATTCACCTGCCACAGCTCTTACTCCTCAGCTGCAGGGGCAGATGAGGAGCATGGGTTGGGGGAGGTGCCATGGGGCCAGGTCACAGGGGCACAGGCCACGGCCAGGGCTGAACACCCTGTGGCAGGACAATCTCTGCAGCTCGGAGCCCCTGGCTGCACTGGCCGGGAGCCACCACCCTGTCCAACACCAGTGTCTAAGTGCGAAATTGAACTACCCCCAGAGACGCCCTTCAGCAGGGCAGGGAGGGGACAGGGATTGGAGCACTACACCGGAGCTGGCAGAGCCATCAGCGCTTTCACTGCCAGCACCCACTGACTCCCCAGCCTGGGCCAGCACACGGTGCTCTGCCCCAGCCCCAGACCTTGCGCATGATTGGAGATTGGTCCTGTGTTGAGCAGGGGGTGGGACTAGATACCTCCTGAGGTCCCTTCCAACCCTGATATTCTATGACTATGATCTTGCGCCCGTAGAACAGCACTTTGTCCCGCTTGCACAATCGATACTGGGCGTCTCCTGAGCCTGAACCTCAGTGAGAGAGAGAGGGAGACATGAAAGGTTACCAGTGCAGGGACCCCAGGGCCCCACCCCAGCAAGGGTTGGAGCCTGCCCCCTTCCCCACCAATCTGACTCCCTGCTTGCACTCCTCATTGCAACCCACCTCCCAGCCCAGGGAGTGGTCCAGAGGCCTTGGGGGTACAGATGGCAGAGTTCTGCCTGCCCCCACCCACCCCCCACTCCAGCCCCATGAAGCTGGGCTGCCCCCAAAGAACCCCAGGAGCTTTATGCCCTTCCCAACCAGTCCCTGGATACCCCTCACAATCCCTTTGTATGTTGGGAAACTGAGGCACAGGGCCGTGAAGGGACTTGCCCAGGCAGTGATCAGTAGGAGAGAACCCAGGAGTCCTGGTTGCGAGCCCCCTGCTCTAGCTATTACGGTCTCACTGCCTATCCAGCCTGCAGACACTAAGCCCAAGATGGCCTGATGGACAGCAGCATGCCAGAGCCACGGCTGCGAAAGGGATCAGATTTGCTCCCTGCAGAGATGGGCACTTACTCTTGAGGTGCCGCCTGCGGACCAGCACCAGGATCAAGGTGGCGACGAGCAACATGGAAACACCAACGCCAATCATGACACCCAGCACCTATGGGAAGAGGCATGTTCCAGACCAGGCTTCCAGACAGGCCGCAGGTGAGTCCAAGGCAGCACCAGCCACGCTCCGGAGGACTGAACGGGGCAGGTGAGAGTAGCCCTCGCCCTGTGGAGCACTTGTGTGGATGTGGAAATTCAGGCAATATTTTTACGAGCAGTGTGCCTCAGTTTCCCTGTGGGCTTTGTCCTGCTATGCAGTGAGTGGGAAAGGAAAGGCACAAAGTGTCTGACTCAATAAGCCACCTGCCTGGAGACCAGCATTCACATCAACTGTGCAGCTAATGTAGCCCCCAAAATGCGTCCACTGTAACAAATTGAAAGCACAGACCCGCAAGGACAGCGAGCTCAGGCTTAAAATGCTGCTCCTGGAAAACTCCCTCAGACCTGCGTCTGACCCTGGCCAGCAAACCTCTGTGACACCCTCCAGAGGCAAAAGAAAAGCAAAAAAAACGGCCAGCTTCCTCTCCCCTTAGGAGTTGTTCCTCGGGGAAAAAGTTAAAACCGTCTCTCTGGTCTCCACTACCTCTGGCTCTGCGGCTGAGCACTTTCCACGCGGCAGGCACCTCAGGCACCAACCGTGAGTCGGCTGCCCCACTACATGGTGCCGAGGCTCACGGCTTCCAGTTGCCCGCCTCTTTCAGCTCTGCTGCGGCCACCTTTGTCAGTACGGTGCCGAGAGCTGCTACGGTGCCAACAGAACAAGTGGCTGCAGCACCGTCCTTTGATCTTGCGGTGCTGCTTTTACAGCCACTGCTCTCAGCACCGAGCCCCCTGAGGTCTCCAGCCTCCCTTGCAGTGCCTACCTCAGGGGCTCCTACTCCACAGAGCCAGCTTGCGCCCCCGGGACTCCCTTTGGTGCCAGCAGATGCCCGAGAAGACTCTGCCTCCACCAGCTACATTGGCACCGACTCCTGGTCAGTCAGCTCCACCACAGTTTTTACAGCCAGAGGAATTAAGGGTGTCCCATGCTCCCGACTCTCCTCTTCTCGGCACCAGTGTATCACCGAGACCTTTAGCACTCTACCTTCAGTACTCCCCTACCACTTCAAGCCCCTCCAATGAAGGGTGGGAGGATGAGGAGGAGGAAGAGGAATACGATGACCAGATGTTTCCCTCTCAATACTCTCCCCAGACTCACCTACAACTGGGAGACACATTACAGCATGATCTCCATGTCCTCAAAGCTATCCACACTGGTATGGCAATCCCTGGATGGGACCACCTGTACCCCCCACGGGGCAATGGCCACACTGGGGTCCATGGATCTACACCACACTACACTCAGGTCTTCTGCGGGCTGCCCGGAGGAAAGCTGTCAGACCCGCCGCACTGCCTGCTTACACTGAAACCCAGATAAGACTTGAAGTGGCCGCCACACCCACAGAGGACACTGCCCCACACACCTCTTCTATAGCGATAACACCACAAGATGCCATGGTACCCCCACCACCTCCCGCTACTCATGAGCTCACTCACTTTCAAGACTTGTTTATCAGAGTAGCAGAAGAGCTCAAGATTACCCTGGAGGAGCAGGGCCGGCTCCAGGGTTTTGGCCGCCCCAAGCAAAAGCCGCGATCGCGATCTGCGGCGGCAATTTGGCAGGAGGTCCTTCGCTCCCAGGCGGAGTGAGGGACCGTCCGCCGAATTGCTGCCGAATACCTGGATGTGCCGCCCCTCTCCGGAGCGGCCGCCCCAAGCACCTGCTTCCAGGGTGCGGAGGGGGTGAGGGCTCTAGCCGAGGGTGCGGGCTCCAGGCTGGGGCAGGGGGCTGGGGTGCGGAGGGGGTGAGGGCTCTGGCTGACGGTGCGGGTTCCAGGCTGGGGCAGGGGGCTGGGGTGCGGAGGGGGTGAGGGCTCTGGCTGAGGGTGCGGGCTCCAGGCTGGGTCAGGGGGCTGGGGTGCGGAGGGGGTGAGGGCTGCGGCTGAGTGTGCAGGCTCCAGGCTGGGGCTGAGGTATTCAGAATGCAGGAAGGGGCTCAGGGCTGGAGCAGGGGGTTGGAGTGCGGATGGGGGTGCAGGCTCCGGGTGGGGGTGCAAGCTCCAGGCTGAGGCTGAGGGGGTTGGGGTGTGGGAGTGGGTGGAGGCTTCGGTTGGAGGAGCGGACTCTGGGGTGGGGCTGGGGATGAGTGATTTGGGGTGTGGGAGGGGGGTCAGGGCTAGGACAGGGAGATGGGGTGCAGGAAGTGGTGCAGGCTCTGGGAGGAAGTTTCAGCCAAGCAGTGCTTGCCTCACGCGGCTTCCAGAAGTGGCCGGCATGTCTGGTCCCTAGGGAAAGAGGCAAAGGGTCTTGGCATGCTGCCTGCACACGTGGGCACCACCCTCGCAGCTCCCATTGGCCACAGTTCCTGGCAAATGGGACCTGTGGAGCTGGTGCTCGGGACAGGGGCAGTGCCTCTACGCCTAGGAGCCGGATATGCCGGCCACTTCCAGGAGCCACATGGAGCCAGGGCAGGCAGGGAGCCAGCCTTTGCCCCACTGTGCCACAGACTGGACTTTTAGCGGCCCGGTCAGTGGTGCTGACTGGAGCCGCCAGGGTCCCTTTTCGACCGGGCGTTCCAGTCGAAAACGGGACACGTGGCAATCCTACAGCCCAGAGGGCTCCTGTGCTCCCTCTTCACACAGGGGCAAATTTCTCCCGCGGTGGAGATGCTCCACGCTCTGCCAGTGCCACCCTGCCCCCTGCTCACCACTGCTTCATATTTACAAACTTGCTGTTCGCAGTGCAAGCACCTTCTCCCTTGCGATCCCCGCCACCTGCATCGGGCCCCCGCCCGCTCATGTTTCCCGCCTGCTCTGAACCCCCATCGCTGTGTGAACCCAGCGGTGCCGGTTTTGGTGCCCTATGGGGGAGGAGGCAGTGGTTAAAACAGGGGGCTGGGAGTCAGGTCTTAGCTCCAGGTGATGTTGCTCCCGGCTGTGCTCTGCCGACCCTGCTGTGAAATGGGGCTGAGAATGTCTCCTCCAGCTGTGAGCCAGGCGGCCTGGCGAATGGAGGCTTTAGACGCACCTTGCGATGCTTGTGTGGTTGTGGCCATGTAAGTGGAGAGGGCTCTCAGAGCTACACGGGATGCGGACGGCGACCTTGTGTGGAATACAGCTGCCTTGGACTCAGAACGTGTGCCGATGTAAACTGACTCGTTTCTTTGTGTAATTCTGGATGTGCACTGACCAGAGGGCTGAGGTGTGCGTACACACACACACACACACACACACACACACGCACGCACACAGATGAGCTGTGCTGGGACCACTGGAGGTCTCTTCTCATCTGCAGCCAGAGGCTGGTGGCGACCCCATGATCTGCTGGGAGCTACTGGGGCTCACATTGGGCTGAAGTGGAATAAAAATGGTGCCTAGCTCTCATGCTGGGCCCTGCCCAGGGGTGAGAAGGGATAACGGTCTAAATCCCTCCATCCTGACATGATTCCAGGAGCTGAGGCCCTAGGCAGGGGCTTGTAGCACCTAGGCCTTCATCCTGTCATGGGCCTCATATAGGGGGAGGATTAGGAGGAACAGGCCAACAGCCACATTGGGTCAGACCAATGGCCCAGTGTCATGTCTCTGACAATGGTCAGTGTCCGATGCTTCTGGCAGGTGGAGGTTTAGGGACACCCAGAGCATGGGATTGTGTCCCTGAGCATCTTGGCTAATAGCCATTGCTGGACCTATCCTCCAGGAACTTCTCTCATTCTTTTTTGAACCCTGTTATGCCTTGGGGCTTCACAATTCCCTTTGTGAGTTTTAAACCTGCTGCCTAATAATTTCCTTGGATCACCCCTGGTTGTTGCAGTGTGTGAAGGGGTAAATAACACTTCCCTAGTCACTTTCCCATGAAGTCACAGCCCTCTATCATAGCCCCCGTAAGTGTCTCTTTTCTAAGCTGAACAGTCCAAGTCTTTGTAATCTGTCGTCATATGGAAGCTTGTCCAGCTCCCTAATCATTTTCATTGCCCTTCTCTGCATCTTTTCCAATTCTTATATATCCTTTTAGAGAATGGGCACCCAGAATTGCATGCCGTATTCAAGGTGCGGCCATACCCTGGCTCTATAGAGAAGCATAATGATATTTTCAGTTTCATTCTCTAGCTCTTTCCTAGTGGTTTCTAACACTCTATTGGCTTTTTCGACAGCCGCTACACATTGAGCGGATGTTTTCAGAGAATTCTCCACGATGACTCCAAGATCCCTTTCTTGTGTAGTAACAGCTAGCTTAGACCCCACCAGTTTGTGTGTGTAGCTGGGATTATGTTTGCCAATGTGCATTACTCTGCACTTGTCACCACTGAATGTCATCTGCCATCTTGTTGCCCAGTCACCCAGTTTCCTGAGATCCTTTTGTATCTCTTTGCAGTCAGCTTTGGCCTTAACTATCTTGAGTAGTTTTGTATTGTCTTCAAATTTTGTCACCTCACTGTTCACCCCCTATTCGCACACCAGGAAATACTCTGTGATGGTGCCACCTGGGAGTCACTTCCCTCGGGGCAGACTGGGAGCTGCATGGCTAGGGACATTTGCCTAACCCATATGGCCAGACCCTGTCTCCCTGCAGTGTTGGGACCCCAGAGAGATGTTTATGAGCCTGCTACTGTGGTGGCTCTTTTAGCTCAGGTGGTAGCAGCTCATCCCAGAGGTCCAGGGTTCAATCCCTGATCCCGACAAGCTACCCGGTTATGCTATATTTAAAACTAGCCTAGAGAGAACAATCCTGCTCTGGGACAATGGACCAGATGGGATCTAGCAGGGCTGTTCCCTCTTTGACACTGTGACTCATTCAGGGTCACCACCGCCCGGCGCAGGAGGCAGGGTGATGGGGCATTGCCCACGCAGGCTGCACCACGGGAGCACCTGAGTCACTGCGTGTATAAGACACCGCCTTATGGGGCAGGAAACCCAGCGGGCGCTAACAGCAGAGCACACGGGGCACCCACCCAGCCCGCTACCCTTGGCCCCAGAGAGGAAGACGCCTGCATGACTGAGATATCCGAGGGAATCCTGAGCACATGCCCAACTTGCCTGGAGAACCTCAGCGGGACGAGGAGGACCCAGGAACACGGGCTGGGGTCTGTCCCCTCCCTGCGGTGCGGCAAGTCAGCTCCTTTGCTGGCTGATGAGGAACCTGCTGCTCCGTGTGTTGCTCATTCTCTGGGGGTAGCAGTCGGGTTCCTTCCCTTTTTTGCTCCTTCGTGGTGCTGGGGGAAAGCTCAAAAAGCAGTTTGGTTTTTCCTCTTTTCAAAAACAGATCAGAAATGGGGGTCTCACCTACCCTGCCATCCCTGGAAGCCTGGGGGTGACTGAGGAGCTGGCAGGACTGACAGCATCACACCCTGTGCAGGGGAAACCTCACTGCCTGGCAGGGGACATGATTATTTGCTGACAAAGTTTTAGAACCTATTTGATCCAATATCTGCTCCCAGTTACACCAGTGTAAATCCTGAGTCACACTATTGCCTTCACTCTAGATTTACACTGGTGTAACTGGGAGCAGAGTTTGGCCCTTTAGCTTCATCCTTTTCATTTTTGCAGATGCCCATTTAACTCAAATGCCTGAGACACAGCGGGGAGAAAAACTCTTTTAGCTAAAGATGCTACACACAGATCCCTGCCCCTTTAATTATTGTCAGGCTTGATCCAAAGTGCATCCTGCTCAGTGCTGGGGGAGGGTAAGAGCAAGGGTGTTGCCAGGACAGGGTTATCAGAGCCATTTCCCTCCTTTCCAGATCCCCCCTCTCATGAACTGGCCACCTGTGAGCCCCTGGTGATAAAGCCACCAAATTGCACCTGACAGTCCCGGGCCTCCTCATCCGGGAGGGTCCAGCATGGGCTAGGAGCCGGAAATGTTCTGGTGAAGGGCTGGAGAAGTTGTTAGACCAGGCCGCCTTTGCAACGTGCTCTGAAGAGCTTGAG
>NW_027054911.1:0-9327 GCF_011386835.1 Chrysemys picta bellii | reverse complement strand
AGCAAGCCTCACATTTTCTCTTGTAGCAGTGTGCTGCCTGTTTCTTTCAGTATGGTGCAGTGGGAGCAGAGTCAGATACCTCCTTATGCCAAGCCACTAACCCTTTTGCAACCTCTTTCGTTAAAATGCAACATGCTCTAGCAAATCTTCCATGTGCACTGAATAATTGACCTGAGTGAAAGAGCAAATTTTAATTGTGAGGCACAAATTTAATACTAATGAAAGGAAATACCCCCCTCCCCACCCACAAAATACAATTAGAACATAAGAACGGCCATACTGGATCAGACCAAAGGTCCATCTAGCCCAGTATCCTGTCTTCCGATGGTGGCCAATGCCAGGTGCCCCAGAGGGAATGAACAGAACAGGTAATCATCAAGTGATACATCCCCTGTCACCCATTCGCAGCTTCTGGCAAACAGGGACACCATCCCTGACCATCCCGGCTAATAGGATAGGATAGGAGGATTCATCAGTGGCTATCTTCCATGAATTTATCTAGTTCTGGTCAATGTTTATACAGCCTTGCTAAAGGCTTTTAGGAGGAATGGGGGTGAAATTTATAACTAAGGCTAACTCTTGTTGGGGGAAATAAGTGGAAACGTTCTGGTGCTGTGCATTTTGAAACAATCAATAGGAAACCTGGGATGCCACATTTACACCGGCTGATAGCCGTTCTTGATAGACCATGCAAAGCACAGCCTTGAAGAACCATGCACCGATGCACAAATAGGCAGTGACATATGCAGTAGCGTTACTAAAATGTGAACTAAGCTTTTAGGAACATGCCCTGGAGTCAAAAATCAAGCATCTCAGAGAAGATTATATAAATATAGGAATTTAGAATAGGCGCAGTATATCAGATCACTTAGCCCAGTATCCTGTGTCCAGCTGTGGGGATTAGAGGCAGGGGCGGCTCCAGGCACCAGCGCAGCAAGCGCATGCCTGGGGCGGCAAGCCACGGGGGGGGCGGCCCGCCGGTTGCTCTGAGGGCAGCCGTCAGGCCGCCACTTATTTCCCCCAACAAGAGTTAGCCTTAGTTATAAATTTCACCCCCATTCCTCCTAAAAGCCTTTAGCAAGGCTGTATAAACATTGACCAGAACTAGATAAATTCTAGTTGGTCCCGCGGCTTCGGCGGTAATTCAGCGGCGGGTATGCTGAAGGCACGGCACCAGCGGACCTCCCGCAGGCATGCTGCCGAATCCGTGTGGCCAGCGGACCGCTCGCAGGCGTGCCGCCGAAAGCCGCCTGACTGCCGTGCTTGGGGCGGCAAAATCCATAGAGCCCCTGATTAGAGGATGGCTGAATGGAAGTCACCAGTCATGTTGCTACCTAGAACCATTCTCGGCAAGGGTGGGGGACTATAAAGGTGAAGGGTTCATGTCTAGCATTACTGCCCGGCCCTTCCATTCTGTCCCACTGGGTTTTCTCCCTAGATTTACTGTCCTCTGTACAGTAATGGTCGTTCAGTTCACCTTGATTTTTGAGGACTGAGAATTAAGGAAGAGATATACAGCCAGTGTATTCATTTAAAACCTCCGTAAATATTTTCCAGCATTGGCAAACTGAGATAATACCATTGATTAAGAGCATTCCTCAGTCTCCAAATCCTATCCCCTTGCAATTAATTGCAATACAAGGAACAAGGTGTTAGTCCAATCAATGCCACTTATAACTCATTTAGTATCACAGAATAATCCCTGTGTTTGATTGCAAAGATACACAGCAGTGTGTGTGAGAGAGACTTATTATCATATGGCAGATAGGGATGTTTAGACATGAGTGTGTCCAGAAGCAACAAAAATTTATTGGGCAACAAGTTGAACTGGTTTTACTAGAGCCTTTTGCTGTTTAATATCTAAACTCCTCTATTCCAGGGTACATATGCAGCAGCTAAAACACACAGCACATTCTTAAAGAAATATAGACACACACCAGTAATTTTGGTAAATATAAGAGATGATAAGGGGCATTGTTAAAAGCACTCAGCATTGGCCTAATGTTGCTCCCACTGAAGTCAATATGAGGGATTTATCATTCGCAAAAATTCTGTTAAACCTTCAATGGTTTTTTTTGACCAACCTGTTTTTTGACCAATTATTAGAGGATCAAAAAAATTTTACATTTAGAAAAAAAATGTAATTTTGAATTTCAAAAGAAATCAGAGGAGGGGAGATCACAATTATTCCCCCCCCCCTTTTTTTTTGGTCAACACTGTCTTCTAGACTTATAGAATATTAGAGAGAAAAAAGAATGAATAAGTATATTAGGGCAGCTCTCTTGTAATGAAAGATTTCCCCTTGTCACATATCTGTTCATGGATCATTCCTGAAGAGTGAAAGGGGCTACAGTTGTCAAACAAATTTGCAGAGTCACCTGGCTTTTCGGGAAATATAGTGTGAGCTTGTCTTTAATGTTTGACTAAACAGATGACTTTTCCTAAGGATAAATTCATAGCTGGCATAAACTAAAGCACCTCAATTGATTTTGATGGAGATGTGCCCATTTATGTTGGCAATGAGTTTGGCCCAAACTACAGCTATACTAAGACATCACCTGAACCAAAAACAAAGATTCAGCTCTCTCTCCCAACCCTCCACCCATGCCCTATCACCATCCCACCCTGCTGCTCATCTCTACTTGCTCCAATCCCATACAGAGTACAGAGTCTTAGAAGGAGTTGTGTATGCCCTGGTGATTCTGGCAGACCAGGTGCCAGCTCTTGCCAAGGCTGTAGGCATCAGCTGAGCACTGGCAAATTCATAGCTGGAAACCACACCAGCTCCCCTGGGTGTTCGCATTCTCAAAATACATATTAGATGGTAAGTTGATAAGAATGTTTAGACTTTATGAAATGCTTGTAGGATGCTGCATGTATTGATCTCATTAAAACTTCTATAGTCCAGGGTATAAAGTTATACTGAGTGTTTGCATTGTAACCCTCTGTAATTACGTAATTTACCAAACAGGAAAAGAGGTATCAATTAAGGTAAAGTGCTCATCCTGCACACAAGATGGTCCACTGAAGGCAAAGAAGGCATTGTGTAGCATAAAAGGACAGAGGTCCCGTTGACTGCTTTCCTAACTCCCTCCAGCAAGGAGAGACCTATGTGAACTCATCCCATCAGTTTGGACTGTGGGGTGGAGAAGATAAAAATCCCTGACGAGGAGAAACTGGGTCTTTCTTTGCTGTATGGACTCTCACCGGGCTGGAGCTAGGAGACAGGAGCAGAAACACCAGGGTCAACCTGGGTTAGTCCTAAAAGACATTCAGTCCCAACAGATTACTACAACTCTGTCACCATTTGGGACCACAGACTGTAACTCATTTGTGTATAGATGTTACCAGTTAGCTTACTATAGGATTGGCTACAAGCATTGTTATTGGTGGGAGATCTGAGGTACACATTGACCTGGGCTAAGTGACCGGGGTCTCTTGGGACTGGAAGCAACCTGAATCTTTTGTGATCTTTGGTGTATGGCAGCCAACTATCACTAAGTCCAGCTTGCCTGGATGGCAAAATAGACTGGAGTGCCCAAGGGGACTGTCTGTGATTCCAGGGTAAGACTGTTATAGTGCTTCAGGAGTTCACATTTGTACTGGGTTGGTGAAATCTAATTATAGAACAACTGGGGCATCTGTCCTGCTTTTTGACAGCCTACCCTGAGTTTGGCACTCACAGCTGTGACCACTCCAGCCAGCGTGACAGCCCTGTACTCCGTGACTTAAAATCACAGAAGTCAGAGATGGAAAATAGCTTCATCTCATTTTGCTTTCATTGTTTATATTCAACCTTTTCCCCAGTGTTGGGGCCCTGATCACAAAGGGCAAAGCTCCAAGCTTCTAAACATCTTGTCCTGGAGGAACTGGGGGAAAGTATGAAACTTGAGGCAACCATTGTCTGGTGTGCCAGCTCCATCCACTAACCCTCGCAGTAGAGTGGACACTGCCATGTGGAGAAATTTTGAAGCTCTCAGGAATATGTTTGCCATGAATAAAACAATGGATTCTATCCAACAATCCATTGCTGTCATGGAAAAGAAAATGGAAATGACAGGGACCTATGTAAAACATGGAGAGAACTCAGTTTTATAATTAAATCTTAAATAAGGAGCCCAAATTGACCTGGTTGTTATGTTAATCTGGGAACATAAATCCCTGAGAAGTAGAACAAGATGACGTGGGGAATAAGAGGCACCAAGGAGCTGTGTCGTTGTGACTCTTGGTAACTGTCTAAGGGTACGTCTACAGTGATTGCAGCACAGCCAAAAGTAGCACTGAAGACATGCCAGCATGAACTCCCGTGCAGGCTAGAAGTGCAAGCACGTGCCTGTGGGTTCTGGGCAGGTTCGTACAGCCCACACTGAAGCCCAGGTCACCACACCTTCACTGTTATTTTGAAAGATTAAAGCTAGAGCAGATATGGCTACCCAAGCTGCAATCACACCTTCGACTGCAGTGTAGACATACCTAAAGGGACTGGGGCCCTGGTCCTCAGGACATGGAGGTTGCTTAAGCTAATGTATCCAGCCCCTGGAGGGCACCAAGTATGCATCCTCAGTGATGCAGCTCCCATGTAATGCCTTCTACTCCGCTTTCCCTTCTTTGGTTGCTGATGCAGGGGCCATGGCCAGATCAGCTCTGTGCCCTGACATCCCTGCTGCTGGCACAATGGTCCCGTGAGGATATTGGCAGCCAGCACAAATTAGAGCAGCTTTGAGGGTGCTCTGGTTTTTAACAGTGGTCCAGTTAGAGCTCCTCTAGGATCAGGGCAAGGAGCAAAGGCCCGTTAAAGATAGTTTAGGGCACACAACCCTTCAGCTGCCCCCAAATGCTCTTCTGCTGCAGCTGAGGAATCTAGGCATGGATTCTGAACATCTTTCGCTGAAAAATGTTTCTTTATCTATCCAGTTGACCAAGAATCAAAAATGATTAGGGGTATGGAACGACTTCCATTTGAAGAGAGATTAATAAGATTGGGACTTTTCAGTTTGGAAAAGAGCCGACTAAGGGGGGATATGAATGAGGTCTCTAAAATCATGACTGGTATAGAGAAAGTAGATGAGGAAGTGTTATTTCCTCCTTCTCATAACACAAGAACTAGGGGCCACCAAATGAAATTAATAGGCAGCAGGTTTAAAACAAACGAAAGGAAGTATTTCTTCACACAATGCACAGTCAGTCTGTGGAACTCTTTGCCAGAGGATGTTGTGAAGGCCAAGACTATAACAGGGTTCAAAAAAGAACTAGGTAAGTTCATGGAGGATAGGTCCATCAATGGCTATTGGCCAGGGAGGGCAGAGATGGTGTCTCTAGCCTCTGTTTGCCAGAAGCTGGGAATGGGCGACAGGGGATGGATCACTTGATGATTACCTGTTCTGTTTATTCCCTCTGGGGCACCTGGCATTGGCCACTGTCGAAAGACAGGATACTGGGCTAGATAGACCTTTGGTCTGACCCAGTAGGGCCGCTCTTATGTTTGTATGTTCTTAAGCCCGAATATATCGGAGGATGACGGCCAAAGCCTCTGAGTTTCCTCTTCCAAGAGGAACAGAACTGGCACATCTTCTTGGTGACTTCTGGAAAGGTAGGTCTTGATGCCCTTATGCATGTGTGTACAGGGGACTAGTTGAATGGTGTTCATCCATCTACACTTTTTTCTATAAAAACAGTCTCCATTATAAAACATAGTTAATCAAATGGTTTCAGAACTTGTGTATCTAATTTTGGCATTCGTTTTTTAGGTCTGCAGCAGGCTACTGGAAACATTTTGAATAAGCTTGTATGAAAAGGTGACCCAGACAGAGCAATGTCTGAATACAATCTAAGGGCCTGATTTACCACAGAGAGGGTAATTAACCATTAGAACACCTTCCCCAGGGATGGGTCATTTCTCCATCACTTAGAGACTTTAAATAAAAAATTTGAAGTCTTTCTAAAAGACATTCTTTAGTCCCGCCCTGTGTTGTTGGGCTTAATGCAGGAATCACTGGGTGAAATTCTGTGACCTATGAGATGCCGGAGGTCAGACAATGCTAGGGGAGGTCAGATAATCATAATGGCCCCTTCTAGCCTCAGAATGTTTGAATCTATAGAAACATTAGCATAAAACTTGTGCATCTCCAGTGGATGCTTCAGCCTCAGTGACAGTGCAATGGTATAAACGGCTGTAACACAGTGGTCAGTCAGGCCCTGCAACTTTATTAAAGAGAGCTTTGATTAGAAGAAGATTAAATGTCTCAGGATTAGAGAGAAAGGAAAACTTGTTAAGACTTTTAAGGCACCCCTATGAGGCAACTGACAAACCGGAAGAATGATAGCCTATGGGCTTATAGCACAGCCATAGTCAAATGCAATATATGAGAATTAATTTTCTTTTTATAAGGAGTAAACATGATTCATTGGAAGGCATATGCCAATTTGCATCGGCTGAGCGTCCAACCCCATGAATATATTCATTTTAAAATTAAAGAGGCAATAAATGCAGTTAAATCCCAAGTGGACTGTCAATTCTGACAAACTCTACACTGTTCAGACCAATCTGAATACTGCAGCTTAATGTAAAAATCTTTGCTGCGGGTCTTAGCCATAAAAATGGACAAAGTATGGCTGGTAGTTGTTAGAAACTGAGCGGTATGTCTGGTTGGAGGGTGCACAGCAGATGAACTATACTGGACCCTGGGGCCAATCCATTCCGCTGATCAAATTTAAAGACCTGGCTTTTATATTTAGTTGTTGATTAAAGACGTATTCATAGAGCGGGTCTGCTTCACAGAAATTCTAGAATGTAATGCACTAAGCCAAGCTTACGCAGTTCAGTACAAGCCCCCTACTTGGATTCATTGGCTCAATTTATGGTAGCGTCCTAAGAATCGAAAGGAACGTTCTCTGTGGGTGTAAATCAGAATAGCATTTACTGTCAATGAAACTATGGTGATTTACGTCAGCTGAGTATTTGGCCCAAGGACTCTAATCTAGGCATTGTCCTTGATCTATGATGGCACCTTGCTGAAAAGGTGTGAGAGATGATTGAGACAGGGCGGGAACAAGGAAATAATATCCAAACAGCTGTAGTTTCCTGGATGCCATTGGTTACTATTTTTGCCAAAGGTTCATAGTCCTTAAGACTCTAACATCCAGGAGCTGATGTAAACACAAGAGAAAGTCAAAGTCCATAGCAGCTGTAGATGAGTTTGTGGGTTGCCTGTCTTCCATTCCCTTAAATGCATAAATAAACCTTACTAGTATGTGCCAGTGCTTTGAGTTGGGGCTATACTTGTGTTCACTGCGGTGCCCCTTTGGGGTTGATCCAAAGCCCATGACAGTCAATGGAAGGATCTGCATTGACTTCAGTGGTCCTTGTAGCAGGGCCTGGATGAGCATGCCAGTCAAAAAAAATTATAGAAACTGTCTCTTGGTTTTTGCAATTTTCATTTCTCCCAATAGTTGTATGTGAGTAGTGTTGTAACCACACCACACATCTATGAGACTGACTTGCCATGACAGCCATCCATTTCACACCTCTCTTCCGGGATATTGTGAAGTCACTTTGCAAAGACAGCCTTTTAAGCTTGTGTTGCCACGATTGCACAGCCAAAACAACCACATTGTGCACGTGCAAGTTACCCAGTTTTCATGCACACACACTAGTTTTTGAGTGCATGAATTTAGAGGCAGGGATGGAGTCGCTGTGAAAATATGGCCCTATATATATTGCTTAAGTTTTCCCATCAGGTTTTTTTCCTATGTTTTTCCATTTATTTTCTGTGAGCCCAAGCAGGGCCGGATTAAGGTTATGAGGGACCCAAGGCTAATGGGAGAGAAGGGCCTAAGTATGCAAAAAATATTATGAAGTCATCAAATATTTATTATCTACATACATATTTACGTATTATTAATTATGTAACATTAACAAGTTTATTCTACTCTCACTACACTCAATTCTTCACACAAACACTTTTTTCCCCTCGCTTTAGTTGTGGCAAAGTTATGTATGATGTCATCGTAATTCAAAGACCAGACGATTTCATTCTCAGTGCTCAAGAGGGACAAAGCACCGAGATGCTCTTAAGTCATGGTGGATCGGAGAACATTTTTTACCCTTGTTAGAAGACAGAAGGAACGTTCTCCACTATAGTTAGTGATCATTAGTGACACATACAGCCGTAATGCACTTTCAACATTCCAGAAACATTCTATCACACTGGATTCAGTGATAACTCAGTACATCCAAATAGATTTGCTTTTGTCATCTTTTCTCTCTATAGCTGAGAGTGATGTGAATTCAACAAATTGAAGAAATTCTTTAGTAAAATCTACTGGGAGATCGTCTGGGTACTTCTGACACAGATGTTTGATACCTTCACTGACTTCGGAACTTGAAATGCTAGGCGAAAAATTTGTCAGTACACTAAAGGTTTTGTCAATATTTTCGTAAGCCACGACCCGATATTCTAATGAACTCTTCAGTTTGTTGATGATTGTGATGAAGGTATTAACTGTGAAGGCCTCCTTGTCACTGAATGAGTGGGCAGTTGCATCGTCGCATGTCTTCTGTCTTTTGTGGTGTTTGGCTGACTTATACTCATGGTTAGCAGTCCTTGCAGCCCCCTGAATTTCATACTCATCAAAACTATCCTGCATTTGTTGAAGAACAGTTCCAAGACTCCTCATTAGGTTTACAGCAGTGGAAAGGTCAATTTGAGCACTTTGCAAGCTTACACTGCACCTGCTGAATGGCTGAAGTATATCATTCCAGACCTCACACAAAATACGAGTTTCCAAAGTGTGCATTGCATCACTCAGGATCTTCGCATCTTTTCTTCTTGCTGATTTTTGAGGTTCATCATCCTTGATACTCTCTAGCGCTTCAAGGATGTTGGGGGTATCCCAGAACAACTGCATTCACAGCTTCAGCATTGGCACTCCACTGTGTCCCTGAGAGTGATTTGAGCACTGGGCATCCCTTTGGTAGTGAATCTCTAAGAATCATCCAGCAACTGGTTGATGCAGAGAAAAAACTGTACAATTCTTGGACAAATCCAAAAAAAGAAACTGCTTCAACACAACCAATCATGGCAGACTGGCCAACAAGGTTGAGTGAGTGTGCAGCACATGGTATGTAATCAACCAAAGCATTGCGCTCTTTTATCTTTGCCTGCATCCCTGAATATTTGCCACTTATATTACTTGCATTTTCATAGCTTTGGCCATGACAAAGGCTGATGTCAATCCCATTTTCGGTGAGGAAATAGAGTAGGTATGAGGCAAGTTACTCCCCTGTGGACTGGTGATGTTTATGAAGGTCACGAAACGCTCACCTGG